>NC_081422.1:224148-348705 GCF_949786415.1 Peromyscus eremicus
TACTAGGTCGCCTTACAAGAAACACACTCTGCTTTTGAGAAAAGAGCGCTCTTCTAATCTGTGTTTCCTATAGGGCCAGAACAGTGAGCTTGCTCAGAACAAAAGAACTGTGCTTCCTACAAACACGGGCCATATCTAGTTCAACTCTGCTTAGGAACCTGACATGAACAGTAGCTTCTCTTCACTCCAATACACTGTACTTGCTGGGAACAGACGCGAGTGCTATTTGCACTGTGTTTGGCAAATGGAGCACAATAGTGACTCTTCTTACCAGAAAACAACTCTTGCTCATAGAACAAGAAACTGCATGTGATTCAACTCCATTTAGGACTGGGAAACAAACACTAGCTCGCCTTACAAGAAACACATTCTGCTTTTGGGAAATGTGCACTCTTCTACTCTCCTGTGTTTCCTATAGGGCCAGAACATTGAGCTTGCTCAGAACAAAAGAACTGTGCTACCGACATACGGCCATAT
Source organism: Peromyscus eremicus (assembly GCF_949786415.1). NCBI lineage: Eukaryota > Metazoa > Chordata > Mammalia > Rodentia > Cricetidae > Peromyscus > Peromyscus eremicus. Next base: position 224,626 of record NC_081422.1, read on the forward strand.
CTAGTTCAACTCCACTTAGGAAACTGACGAGAACAGTAGCTTCTCTTCAGTCCAATACATTGTACTTGCTAGGAACAGATGCGAGGGCTATTTGCACTGGGTGTGGCAATGGGAACGCAATAGTGACTCTTCTTAGCAGAAAACAACTCTTGCTCGTAGGACCAGAAACTGCATGTGTTTCAACTCCGTGTAGGACTGGGAAACAAACGCTACCTCGCCTTACAAGAAACACACTCTGCTTTTGAGAAAAGAGCACTCTCAAATCTACTGTGTTTCCTATAGGGCCAGAACAGTGAGCTAGCTCAGAACAAAAGAACTGTGCTTCCTACACACACGGGCCATATCTAGTTCAACTCTGCTTAGGAACCTGACAAGAACAGTAGCTTCTCTTCAGTCCAATACACTGTACTTGCTGGGAACACACGCGAGTGCTATTTGCACTGTGTATGGCAAATGGAGCGCAATAGTGACTCTTCTTACCAGAAAAAAACTCCTGCTCGTAGGACCAGAAACTGCATGTGATTCAACTCCATTTCTGACTGGGAAACAAATACTAGGTCGCCTTACAAGAAACACACTCTGCTTTTGAGAAAAGAGCGCTCTTCTAATCTGTGTTTCCTATAGGGCCAGAACATTGAGCTTGCTCAAAACAAAAGAACTGTGCTACCGACATACGGCCATATCTAGTTCAACTCCGCTTAGGAAACTGACGAGAACAGTAGCTTCTCTTCAGTCCAATACACTGTACTTGCTGGGAACAGACGCGAGTGCTATTTGCACTGTGTATGGCAATGGGAGCGCAATAGTTACTCTTCTTACCAGAAAACAACTCTTGCTAGTAGGACCAGAAACTGCATGTGATTCAAATCCATTTAGGACTGGAAACAAACGCTAGCTCGCCTTACAAGAAACACACTCTGCTTTTGAGAAAAGAGCACTCTTCTACTCTCCTGTGTTTCCTATAGGGCCAGAAGAATGAGCTTTCTCAGAACAAAAGAACTGTGCTTCCTACACTCACGGGCCATATCTAATTCACCTCTGCTTAGGAAACTGACAAGAACAGTAGCTTCTCTTCAATCCAATAAACTGTATTTGCTGGGAACAGACTCGAGTGCTAATTCACTGTGTATGGCAAATGGAGCGCAATAGTGACTCTTCTTACCATAAAACAACTCCTGCTTGTAGGACAAGAAACTGCATTGGATTCAACTCCATTTAGGACTGAGAAACAAACACTAGCTCGCCTTACAAGAAACACACTCTGCTTTTGAGAAAAGAGCACCCTTCTACTATACTGTGTTTCCTATAGTGCCAGAACAGTGAGCTTGCTCAGAACAAAAGAACTGTGCTTCCTACACACACGGGCCATATCTAGTTCAACTCTGCTTAGGAACCTGACAAGAACAGTAGCTTCTCTTCAGTACAATACACTGTACTTGCTGCTAACAGACGCAAGTGCTATTTGCACTGTGTATGGCAAATGGAGCGCAATAGTGACTCTTCTTACCAGAAAACAACTCCTGCTCGTAGGACCAGAAACTGCATGTGATTCAACTCCATTTCTGACTGGGAAACAAATACTAGGTCGCCTTACAAGAAACACACTCTGCTTTTGAGAAAAGAGCGCTCTTCTAATCTGTGTTTCCTATAGGGCCAGAACAGTGAGCTTGCTCAGAACAAAAGAACTGTGCTTCCTACAAACACGGGCCATATCTAGTTCAACTCTGCTTAGGAACCTGACATGAACAGTAGCTTCTCTTCACTCCAATACACTGTACTTGCTGGGAACAGACGCGAGTGCTATTTGCACTGTGTTTGGCAAATGGAGCACAATAGTGACTCTTCTTACCAGAAAACAACTCTTGCTCATAGAACAAGAAACTGCATGTGATTCAACTCCATTTAGGACTGGGAAACAAACACTAGCTCGCCTTACAAGAAACACATTCTGCTTTTGGGAAATGTGCACTCTTCTACTCTCCTGTGTTTCCTATAGGGCCAGAACATTGAGCTTGCTCAGAACAAAAGAACTGTGCTACCGACATACGGCCATATCTAGTTCAACTCCACTTAGGAAACTGACGAGAACAGTAGCTTCTCTTCAGTCCAATACATTGTACTTGCTAGGAACAGATGCGAGGGCTATTTGCACTGGGTGTGGCAATGGGAACGCAATAGTGACTCTTCTTAGCAGAAAACAACTCTTGCTCGTAGGACCAGAAACTGCATGTGTTTCAACTCCGTGTAGGACTGGGAAACAAACGCTACCTCGCCTTACAAGAAACACACTCTGCTTTTGAGAAAAGAGCACTCTCAAATCTACTGTGTTTCCTATAGGGCCAGAACAGTGAGCTAGCTCAGAACAAAAGAACTGTGCTTCCTACACACACGGGCCATATCTAGTTCAACTCTGCTTAGGAACCTGACAAGAACAGTAGCTTCTCTTCAGTCCAATACACTGTACTTGCTGGGAACACACGCGAGTGCTATTTGCACTGTGTATGGCAAATGGAGCGCAATAGTGACTCTTCTTACCAGAAAAAAACTCCTGCTCGTAGGACCAGAAACTGCATGTGATTCAACTCCATTTCTGACTTGGAAACAAATACTAGGTCGCCTTACAAGAAACACACTCTGCTTTTGAGAAAAGAGCGCTCTTCTAATCTGTGTTTCCTATAGGGCCAGAACATTGAGCTTGCTCAAAACAAAAGAACTGTGCTACCGACATACGGCCATATCTAGTTCAACTCCGCTTAGGAAACTGACGAGAACAGTAGCTTCTCTTCAGTCCAATACACTGTACTTGCTGGGAACAGACGCGAGTGCTATTTGCACTGTGTATGGCAATGGGAGCGCAATAGTTACTCTTCTTACCAGAAAACAACTCTTGCTAGTAGGACCAGAAACTGCATGTGATTCAAATCCATTTAGGACTGGAAACAAACGCTAGCTCGCCTTACAAGAAACACACTCTGCTTTTGAGAAAAGAGCACTCTTCTACTCTCCTGTGTTTCCTATAGGGCCAGAAGAATGAGCTTTCTCAGAACAAAAGAACTGTGCTTCCTACACTCACGGGCCATATCTAATTCACCTCTGCTTAGGAAACTGACAAGAACAGTAGCTTCTCTTCAATCCAATAAACTGTATTTGCTGGGAACAGACTCGAGTGCTAATTCACTGTGTATGGCAAATGGAGCGCAATAGTGACTCTTCTTACCATAAAACAACTCCTGCTTGTAGGACAAGAAACTGCATTGGATTCAACTCCATTTAGGACTGAGAAACAAACACTAGCTCGCCTTACAAGAAACACACTCTGCTTTTGAGAAAAGAGCACCCTTCTACTATACTGTGTTTCCTATAGTGCCAGAACAGTGAGCTTGCTCAGAACAAAAGAACTGTGCTTCCTACACACACGGGCCATATCTAGTTCAACTCTGCTTAGGAACCTGACAAGAACAGTAGCTTCTCTTCAGTACAATACACTGTACTTGCTGCTAACAGACGCAAGTGCTATTTGCACTGTGTATGGCAAATGGAGCGCAATAGTGACTCTTCTTACCAGAAAACAACTCCTGCTCGTAGGACCAGAAACTGCATGTGATTCAACTCCATTTCTGACTGGGAAACAAATACTAGGTCGCCTTACAAGAAACACACTCTGCTTTTGAGAAAAGAGCGCTCTTCTAATCTGTGTTTCCTATAGGGCCAGAACAGTGAGCTTGCTCAGAACAAAAGAACTGTGCTTCCTACAAACACGGGCCATATCTAGTTCAACTCTGCTTAGGAACCTGACATGAACAGTAGCTTCTCTTCACTCCAATACACTGTACTTGCTGGGAACAGACGCGAGTGCTATTTGCACTGTGTTTGGCAAATGGAGCACAATAGTGACTCTTCTTACCAGAAAACAACTCTTGCTCATAGAACAAGAAACTGCATGTGATTCAACTCCATTTAGGACTGGGAAACAAACACTAGCTCGCCTTACAAGAAACACATTCTGCTTTTGGGAAATGTGCACTCTTCTACTCTCCTGTGTTTCCTATAGGGCCAGAACATTGAGCTTGCTCAGAACAAAAGAACTGTGCTACCGACATGCGGCCATATCTAGTTCAACTCCACTTAGGAAACTGACGAGAACAGTAGCTTCTCTTCAGTCCAATACATTGTACTTGCTAGGAACAGATGCGAGGGCTATTTGCACTGGGTGTGGCAATGGGAACGCAATAGTGACTCTTCTTAGCAGAAAACAACTCTTGCTCGTAGGACCAGAAACTGCATGTGTTTCAACTCCGTGTAGGACTGGGAAACAAACGCTACCTCGCCTTACAAGAAACACACTCTGCTTTTGAGAAAAGAGCACTCTCAAATCTACTGTGTTTCCTATAGGGCCAGAACAGTGAGCTAGCTCAGAACAAAAGAACTGTGCTTCCTACACACACGGGCCATATCTAGTTCAACTCTGCTTAGGAACCTGACAAGAACAGTAGCTTCTCTTCAGTCCAATACACTGTACTTGCTGGGAACACACGCGAGTGCTATTTGCACTGTGTATGGCAAATGGAGCGCAATAGTGACTCTTCTTACCAGAAAAAAACTCCTGCTCGTAGGACCAGAAACTGCATGTGATTCAACTCCATTTCTGACTGGGAAACAAATACTAGGTCGCCTTACAAGAAACACACTCTGCTTTTGAGAAAAGAGCGCTCTTCTAATCTGTGTTTCCTATAGGGCCAGAACATTGAGCTTGCTCAAAACAAAAGAACTGTGCTACCGACATACGGCCATATCTAGTTCAACTCCGCTTAGGAAACTGACGAGAACAGTAGCTTCTCTTCAGTCCAATACACTGTACTTGCTGGGAACAGACGCGAGTGCTATTTGCACTGTGTATGGCAATGGGAGCGCAATAGTTACTCTTCTTACCAGAAAACAACTCTTGCTAGTAGGACCAGAAACTGCATGTGATTCAAATCCATTTAGGACTGGAAACAAACGCTAGCTCGCCTTACAAGAAACACACTCTGCTTTTGAGAAAAGAGCACTCTTCTACTCTCCTGTGTTTCCTATAGGGCCAGAAGAATGAGCTTTCTCAGAACAAAAGAACTGTGCTTCCTACACTCACGGGCCATATCTAATTCACCTCTGCTTAGGAAACTGACAAGAACAGTAGCTTCTCTTCAATCCAATAAACTGTATTTGCTGGGAACAGACTCGAGTGCTAATTCACTGTGTATGGCAAATGGAGCGCAATAGTGACTCTTCTTACCATAAAACAACTCCTGCTTGTAGGACAAGAAACTGCATTGGATTCAACTCCATTTAGGACTGAGAAACAAACACTAGCTCGCCTTACAAGAAACACACTCTGCTTTTGAGAAAAGAGCACCCTTCTACTATACTGTGTTTCCTATAGTGCCAGAACAGTGAGCTTGCTCAGAACAAAAGAACTGTGCTTCCTACACACACGGGCCATATCTAGTTCAACTCTGCTTAGGAACCTGACAAGAACAGTAGCTTCTCTTCAGTACAATACACTGTACTTGCTGCTAACAGACGCAAGTGCTATTTGCACTGTGTATGGCAAATGGAGCGCAATAGTGACTCTTCTTACCAGAAAACAACTCCTGCTCGTAGGACCAGAAACTGCATGTGATTCAACTCCATTTCTGACTGGGAAACAAATACTAGGTCGCCTTACAAGAAACACACTCTGCTTTTGAGAAAAGAGCGCTCTTCTAATCTGTGTTTCCTATAGGGCCAGAACAGTGAGCTTGCTCAGAACAAAAGAACTGTGCTTCCTACAAACACGGGCCATATCTAGTTCAACTCTGCTTAGGAACCTGACATGAACAGTAGCTTCTCTTCACTCCAATACACTGTACTTGCTGGGAACAGACGCGAGTGCTATTTGCACTGTGTTTGGCAAATGGAGCACAATAGTGACTCTTCTTACCAGAAAACAACTCTTGCTCAAAGAACAAGAAACTGCATGTGATTCAACTCCATTTAGGACTAGGAAACAAACACTAGCTCGCCTTACAAGAAACACATTCTGCTTTTGGGAAATGTGCACTCTTCTACTCTCCTGTGTTTCCTATAGGGCCAGAACATTGAGCTTGCTCAGAACAAAAGAACTGTGCTACCGACATACGGGCCATATCTAGTTCAACTCCACTTAGGAAACTGACGAGAACAGTAGCTTCTCTTCAGTCCAATACATTGTACTTGCTAGGAACAGATGCGAGGGCTATTTGCACTGTGTATGGCAATGGGAACGCAATAGTGACTCTTCTTAGCAGAAAACAACTCTTGCTCGTAGGACCAGAAACTGCATGTGTTTCAACTCCGTGTAGGATTGGGAAACAAACGCTACCTCGCCTTACAAGAAACACACTCTGCTTTTGAGAAAAGAGCACTCTCAAATCTACTGTGTTTCCTATAGGGCCAGAACAGTGAGCTAGCTCAGAACAAAAGAACTGTGCTTCCTACACACACGGGCCATATCTAGTTCAACTCTGCTTAGGAACCTGACAAGAACAGTAGCTTCTCTTCAGTCCAATACACTGTACTTGCTGGGAACAGACGCGAGTGCTATTTGCACTGTGTATGGCAAATGGAGCGCAATAGTGACTCTTCTTACCAGAAAAAAACTCCTGCTCGTAGGACCAGAAACTGCATGTGATTCAACTCCATTTCTGACTGGGAAACAAATACTAGGTCGCCTTACAAGAAACACACTCTGCTTTTGAGAAAAGAGCGCTCTTCTAATCTGTGTTTCCTATAGGGCCAGAACATTGAGCTTGCTCAAAACAAAAGAACTGTGCTACCGACATACGGCCATATCTAGTTCAACTTCGCTTAGGAAACTGACGAGAACAGTAGCTTCTCTTCAGTCCAATACACTGTACTTGCTGGGAACAGACGCGAGTGCTATTTGCACTGTGTATGGAAATGGGAGCGCAATAGTTACTCTTCTTACCAGAAAACAACTCTTGCTAGTAGGACAAGAAACTGCATATGATTCAAATCCATTTAGGACTGGAAACAAACGCTAGCTCGCCTTACAAGAAACACACTCTGCTTTTGAGAAAAGAGCACTCTTCTACTCTCCTGTGTTTCCTATAGGGCCAGAAGAATGAGCTTGCTCAGAACAAAAGAACTGTGCTTCCTACACTCCCGGGCCATATCTAATTCAACTCTGCTTAGGAAACTGACAAGAACAGTAGCTTCTCTTCAATCCAATAAACTGTACTTGCTGGGAACAGACTCGAGTGCTATTTGCACTGTGTATGGCAAATGGAGCGCAATAGTGACTCTTCTTACCATAAAACAACTCTTGCTCGTAGGACAAGAAACTGCATTGGATTCAACTCCATTTAGGACTGAGAAACAAACACTAGCTCGCCTTACAAGAAACACACTCTGCTTTTGAGAAAAGAGCACCCTTCTACTATACTGTGTTTCCTATAGTGCCAGAACAGTGAGCTTGCTCAGAACAAAAGAACTGTGCTTCCTACACACACAGGCCATATCTAGTTCAACTCTGCTTAGGAACCTGACAAGAACAGTAGCTTCTCTTCAGTCCAATACACTGTACTTGCTGGGAACAGACGCGAGTGCTATTTGCACTGTGTATGGCAAATGTATTGCAATAGTGACTTTTCTTACCAGAAAACAACTCTTGCTCTTAGGACAAGAAACTGCATGTGATTCAACTCCATTTAGGAATGGGAAACAAACACTAGCTCGCCTTAAAAGAAACACATTCTGCTTTTGAGAAAAGAGCACTCTTCTAATCTACTGTGTTTCCTATAGGGCCAGAACAGGGAGCTTGCTCAGAACAAAAGAACTGTGCTTCCTACACACACGGGCCATATCTAGTTCAACTCTGCTTAGGAAAGTGACAAGAACAGTAGCTTCTCTTCAGTCCAATACACTGTATTTGCTGGGAACAGACGTGAGTGCTATTTGCACTGTGTATGCCAAATGGAGCACAATAGTGACTGTTCTTACCAGAAAACAACTCCTGCTCCTAGGACCAGAAACTGCATGTGATTCAACTCCATTTCTGACTGGGAAACAAATACTAGCTTGCCTTACAAGAAACACACTCTACTTTTGAGAAAAGAGCACTCTTCTAATCTACTGTGTTTCCTATAGGGCCAGAACAGTGAGCTTGCTCAGAACAAAAGAACTTGCTTCAGACGTACGGGCCATATCTAGTTCAACTCCACTTAGGAAACTGACGAGAACACTAGCTTCTCTTCAGTCCAATACACTGTACTTGCTGGGAACAGACGGGAGTGCTATTTGCAGTGTGTATGGCAATGGGAGCGCAATAGTGATTCTTCTTAGCAGAAAACAACTCTTGCTCCTTGGACCAGAAACTGCATGTGTTTCAACTCCATTTGGAATGGGAAACAAACGCTAGCTTGCCTGACAGGAAACACACTCTGGTTTTGAGAAAAGAGCACTCTTATAATCTACTGTGTTTCCTATAGGGCCAGAACAGTGAGCTTGCTCAGAACAAAAGAACTGTGCTTCCTACACACACGGGCCATATCTAGTTCAACTCTGCTTAGGAAACTGACAAGAACAGTAGCTTCTCTTCAATCCAATACACTGTACTTGCTGGGAACAGACGCGAGTGCTATTTGCACTGTGTATGGTAAATGGAGCGCAATAGTGACTCTTCTTCCAGAAAACAACTCTTTCTCGTAGGACAAGAAACTGCATGTGATTCAACTCCATTTAGGACTGGGAAACAAACACTAGCTTGCCTTACAAGAAACACATTCTGCTTTTGGGAAAAGAGCACCCTTCTACTATACTGTGTTTCTTATAGGGCCAGAACAGTGAGATTGCTCAGAACAAAAGAACTGTGCTTCTGACGTACAGGCCATACCTAGTTCAACTCCACTTAGGAAACTGACAAGAACTGTAGCTTCTCTTCAGTCCAATCCACTGTACTGCTGGGAACAGACGTGAGTGCTATTTGCACTGTGATTGGCAAATGGAGCACAATAGTGACTCTTCTTACCAGAAAACAACTCCTGCTCATAGGACCAGAAACTGCATGTTATTCAACTCCATTTCTGACTGGGAAACAAATACTAGCTTGCCTTACAAGAAACACACTCTGCTTTTGAGAAAAGAGCACTCTTCTACTCTCCTGTGTTTCCTATAGGGCCAGAACAGTGAGCTTGCTCAGAACAAACGAACATGCTTCCGACGTACGGGCCATATCTAGTTCAACTCCACTTAGGAAATGATGAGAACAGTTGCTTCTCTTCAGTCCAATACACTGTACTTGCTGGGAACAGACACGAGTGCTATTTGCACTGTATATGGCAAAGGGAGCATAATACTCTTCTTAGCAGAAAACAAATCTTGCTCGAAGGACCAGAAACTGCATGTGTTTCAACTCCGTTTAGGACTGGGAAACAAAAGCTAGCTCGCCTTACAAGAAACACACTCTGCTTTTGAGAAAAGAGCACTCTTCTACTCTCCTTTGTTTCCTATAGGGCCAGAAGAGTGAGCTTGCTCAGAACAAAAGAGCTGTGCTTCCTACACACACGGGCCATATCTAGTTCAACTCTGCTTAGGAAACTGAGAAGAACAGTAGCTTCTCTTCAGTCCAATACACTGTACTTGCTGGGAACAGACGCGAGTGCTATTTGTACTGTGTATGGCAAATGGAGCGCAATAGTGACTCTTCTTACCAGAAAACAACTCCTGCTCGTAGGACCAGAAACTGCATGTGATTCCACTCCATTTCCTACTGGGAAACAAATACTAGCTCGCCTTACAAGAAACATACTCTGCTTTTGAGAAAAGAGCACTCTTCTACTCTCCTGTGTTTCCTATAGGGCCAGAAGAGTGAGCTTGCTTAGAACAAAAGAACTGTGCTTCCTACACAGGGGCCATATCTAGTTCAACTCTGCTTAGGAAACTGACAAGAACAGTAGCTTCTCTTCAGTCCAATACATTGTACTTGCTGGGAACAGACGCGAGTGCTATTTGCACTGTGTATGGCAATGGGAGCTCAATAGTGACTCTTCTTAGCAGAAAACAACTCTTGCTCATAGGACCAGAAACTGCATGTGTTTCAACTCCGTTTATGACTGGGAAACAAATGCTAGCTTGCCTTACAAGAAACACACTCTGCTTTTGAGAAAAGAGCACTCTTCTACTATACTGTGTTTCCTATAGGGCCAGAAGAGTGAGCTTGCTTAGAACAAAAGAACTGTGCTTCCTACAAACACGGGCCATATCTAGTTCAACTCTGCTTAGGAAACTGACAAGAACAGTAGCTTCTCTTCAGTCCAATACATTGTACTTGCTAGGAACAGACGTGAGTGCTATTTGCACTGTGTATGGCAAATGGAGCGCAATAGTGACTGTTCTTACCAGAAAACAACTCCTGCTCGTAGGACCAGAAACTGCATGTGATTCAACTCCATTTCTGACTGGGAAACAAATACTAGGTCGCCTTACAAGAAACACACTCTGCTTTTGAGAAAAGAGCGCTCTTCTAATCTGTCTTTCCTATAGGGCCAGAACAGTGAGCTTGCTCAGAACAAAAGAACTGTGCTTCCTACACACACGGGCCATATCTAGTTCAACTCTGCTTAGGAACCTGACAAGAACAGTAGCTTCTCTTCAGTCCAATACACTGTACTTGCTGGGAACAGACGCGAGTGCTATTTGCACTGTGTATGGCAAATGATTTGCAATAGTGACTCTTCTTACCAGAAACCAACTCTTGCTCGTAGGACAAGAAACTGCATGTGATTCAACTCCATTTAGGACTGGGAAACAAACATTAGCTCGCCTTACAAGAAACACATTCTGCTTTTGGGAAATGTGCACTCTTCTACTCTCCTGTGTTTCCTATAAGGCCAGAACAGTGTGCTTGCTCAGAACAAAAGAACAGTGCTACTGACATACGGGCCATATCTAGTTCAACTCCACTTAGGAAACTGACGAGAACAGTAGCTTCTCTTCAGTCCAATACATTGTACTTGCTGGGAACATACACGAGGGCTATTTGCACTGTGTATCGCAATGGGAACGCAATAGTGACTCTTCTTAGCAGAAAACAAATCTTGCTCATAGGACCAGAAACTGCATGTGTTTCAACTCCGTTTAGGACTGGGAAACAAACACTAGCTCGCCTTACAAGAAACACATTCTGCTTTTGGGAAATGTGCACTCTTCTACTCTCCTGTGTTTCCTATAGGGCCAGAACAGTGAGCTTGCTAAGAACAAAAGAACTGTGCTTCCGACGTATGGGCCATATCTAGTTCAACTCCACTTAGGAAACTGAAGAGAACCGTAGCTTCTCTTCAGTCCAATACACTGTACTGCTGGGAACAGATGCGAGTGATATTTGCACTGTGTATGGCAATGGGAGCGCAATAGTTACTCTTCTTACCAGAAAACAACTCTTCCTAGTAGGCCAAGAAACTGCATGTGATTCAAATCCATTTAGGACTGGAAACAAACACTAGCTTGCCTTACAAGAAACACACTCTGCTTTTGAGAAAAGAGCACTCTTCTACTCTCCTGTGTTTCCTATAGGGCCAGAAGAATGAGCTTGCTCAGAACAAAAGAACTGTGCTTCCTACACTCCCGGGCCATATCTAATTCAACTCTGCTTAGGAAACTGACAAGAACAGTAGCTTCTCTTCAATCCAATAAACTGTACTTGCTGGGAACAGACTCGAGTGCTATTTGCACTGTGTATGGCAAATGGAGCGCAATAATGACTCTTCTTACCAGAAAACAACTCTTGCTCATAGGACAAGAAACTGCATGTGATTCAACTCCATTTAGGAATGGGAAACAAACACTAGCTCGCCTTACAAGAAACACATTCTGCTTTTGAGAAAAGAGCACTCTTCTAATCTACTGTGTTTCTTATAGGGCCAGAAAAGGGAGCTTGCTCAGAACAAAAGAACTGTGCTTCCTACACACATGGGCCATATCTAGTTCAACTCTGCTTAGGAAACTGACAAGAACAGCAGCTTCTCCTCAGTCCAATATACTGTACTGCTGGGAACAGACATGAGTGCTATTTGCACTGTGTATGGCAAAAGGAGCACAATAGTGACTCTTCTTACCAGAAAACAACTCCTGCTCGTAGGATCAGAAACTGCATGTGATTCAACTCCATTTCTGACTGGGAAACAAATACTAGCTTGCCTTACAAGAAACACACTCTGCTTTTGAGAAAAGAGCACTCTTCTAATCTACTGTGTTTCCTTTAGGGCCAGAACAGTGAGCTTGCTCAGAACAAAAGAACTTGCTTCCGATGTACGGGCCATATCTAGTTCAACTCCACTTAGGAAACTGACGAGAACAGGAGCTTCTCTTCAGTCCAATACACTGTATTTCCTGGGAACAGACGCGAGTGCTATTGGCACTGTGTATGGCAATGGGAGCACAATAGTGATTCTTCTTAGCAGAAAACAACTCTTGCTCGTAGGACCAGAAACTGCATGTGTTTCAACTGCGTTTAGGACTGGGAAATAAACGCTAGCTCGCCTTACAGGAAACACACTCTGCTTTTGAGAAAAGAGCACTCTTCTAATCTACTGTGTTTCCTATAGGGCCAGAACAGTGAGCTTGCTCAGAACAAAAGAGCTGTGCTTCCTACACACACGGGCCATATCTAGTTCAACTCTGCTTAGGAAACTGACAAGAACAGTAGCTTCTCTTCAGTCCAATACATTGTACTTGCTGGGAACAGACGTGAGTGCTATTTGCACTGTGTATGGCAAATGGAGCACAATAGTGACTGTTCTTACCAGAAAACAACTCCTGCTCGTAGGACCAGAAACTGCATGTGATTCAACTCCATTTCTGACTGGGAAACAAATACTAGGTCACCTTACAAGAAACACACTCTGCTTTTGAGAAAAGAGCGCTCTTCTAATCTGTCTTTCCTATAGGGCCAGAACAGTGAGCTTGCTCAGAACAAAAGAACTGTGCTTCCGACATACGGGCCATATCTAGTTCAACTCCACTTAGGAAACTGACGAAACAGTAGCTTCTCTTCAGTCCAATACACTGTACTTGCTGGGAAGAGACGCGAGTGCTATTTGCACTGTGTATGGCAATGGGAGCGCAATAGTGACTCTTCTTACCAGAAAACAACTCTTGCTCGTAGCACCAGAAACTGCATGTGTTTCAACTCTGTTTAGGACTGGGAAACAAATGCTAGCTCGCCTTACAAGAAACACACTCTGCTTTTGAGAAAAGAGCACCCTTCTACTATACTGTGTTTCCTATAGGGTCAGAACAGTGAGCTTGCTCAGAACAAAAGAACTGTGCTTCCTACACACATGGGCCATATCTAATTCAACTCCACTTAGGAAACTGACGAAACAGTAGCTTATCTTCAGTCCAATACACTGTACTTGCTGGGAAGAGACGCCAGTGCTATTTGCACTGTGTACAGCAATGGGAGTGCAATAGTGACGCTTCTTACCAGAAAACAACTCTTGCTCGTAGGACAAGAAACTGCATGTGTTTCAACTCCGTTTAGGACTGGGAAACAAAAGCTAGCTCGCCTTACAAGAAACACACTCTGCTTTTGAGAAAAGAGCACCCTTCTACTATACTGTTTTTCCTGTTGGTCCAGAACATTGAGCTTGCTCAGAACAAAAGAACTGTGCTTCCTACACACATGGGCCATATCTAATTCAACTCCACTTAGGAAACTGACAAGAACAGTAGCTTCTCTTCAGTCCAATACACTGTACTTGCTGGGAACAGACGCGAGTGCTATTTGCACTGTGTATGGCAAATGTATTGCAATAGTGACTCTTCTTACCAGAACACAACTCTTGCTCATAGGACAAGAAACTGCATGTGATACAACTCCATTTAGGAATGGGAAACAAACACTAGCTCGCCTTACAAGAAACACATTCTGCTTTTGAGAAAAGAGCACTCTTCTAATCTACTGTGTTTCCTATAGGGCCAGAACAGGGAGCTTGCTCAGAACAAAAGAACTGTGCTTCCTACACACACGGGCCATAACTAGATCAACTCTGCTTAGGAACCTGACAAGAACAGTAGCTTCTCTTCAGTCCAATACACTGTTCTTGCTGGGAACAGATGCGAGTGATATTTGCACTGTATATGGCAAAGGGAGCATAATACTCTTCTTTGCAGAAAACAACTCTGGGTCGTAGGACCAGAAACTGCATGTGTTTCAACTCCGTTTAGGACTGGGAAACAAAAGCTAGCTCGCCTTAGTAGAAACACACTCTGCTTTTGAGAAAAGAGCACTCTTCTACTATCCTGTGTTTCCTATAGGGCCAGAAGAGTGGGCTTGCAAAGAACACAAGAGCTGTGCTTCCTACACACACGGGCCATATCTAGTTCAACTCTGCTTAGGAAACTGAGAAGAACAGTATCTTCTCTTCAGTCCAATACACTGTACTTGCTGGGAACAGACGCCAGTGCTACTTGCACTGTGTATGGCAAATGGAGCACAATAGTGACTCTTCTTACCAGAAAACAACTCTTGCTCGTAGGACAAGAAACTGCATTGGATTCAACTCCATTTAGGACTGAGAAACAAACACTAGCTCGCCTTACAAGAAACACACTCTGCTTTTGAGAAAAGAGCACCCTTCTACTATACTGTGTTTCCTATAGTGCCAGAACAGTGAGCTTGCTCAGAACAAAAGAACTGTGCTTCCTACACACACGGGCCATATCTAGTTCAACTCTGCTTAGGAACCTGACAAGAACAGTAGCTTCTCTTCAGTCCAATACACTATACATGCTGGGAACAGACGCGAGTGCTATTTGCACTGTGTATGGCAAATGTATTGCAATAGTGACTCTTCTTACCAGAAAACAACTCTTGCTCGTGGGACAAGAAACTGCATGTGATTCAAATCCATTTAGGACTGGGAAACAAACACTAGCTCGCCTTACAAGAAACACATTCTGCTTTTGAGAAAAGAGCACTCTTCCAATCTACTGTGTTTCCTATAGGGCCAGAACAGGGAGCTTGCTCAGAACAAAAGAACTGTGCTTCCTACACACACGGGCCATATCTAGTTCAACTCTGGTTAGGAACCAGACAAGAGAGAAGCTTCTCTTCAATCCAATACACTGTACTTGCTGGGAACAGACGCGAGTGCTATTTGCACTGTGTATGGTAAATGGAGCACAATAGTGACTCTTCTTACCAGAAAACAACTCTTGCTCATAGGACAAGAAACTGCATGTGATTCAACTCCATTTCCTACTCGGAAACAAATACTAGATCGCTTTACAAGAAACACACTCTGCTTTTGAGAAAAGAGCACACTTCTACTATCCTGTGTTTCCTATAGGGCCAGAAGAGTGAGATTGCTTAGAACAAAAGAACTGTGCTTCCTACACACAGGCCATATCTAGTTCAACTCTGCTTAGGAAGCTGACAAGAACAGTAGCTTCTCTTCAGTCCAATACATTGTACTTGCTGGGAACAGACGTGAGTTCTATTTGCACTGTGTATGGCAAATGGAGCGCAATAGTGACTGTTCTTACCAGAAAACAACTCTTGCTCGTAGGACCAGAAACTGCATGTGATTCAACTCCATTTCTGACTGGGAAACAAATACTAGGTCGCCTTACAAGAAACACACTCTGCTTTTGAGATAAGAGCGCTCTTCTAATCTGTGTTTCCTTTAGGGCCAGAACAGTGAGCTTGCTCAGAACAAAAGAACTGTGCTTCCTACATACACGGGCCATATCTAGTTCAACTCTGCTTAGGAACCTGACAAGAACAGTAGCTTCTCTTCACGCCAATACACTGTACTTGCTGGGAACAGACGCGAGTGCTATTTGCACTGTGTTTGGCAAATGAAGCGCAATAGTGACTCTTCTTACCACAAAACAACTCTTGCTCATAGGACAAGAAACTGCATGTGATTCAACTCCATTTAGGACTGGGAAACAAACACTAGCTCGCCTTACAAGAAACACATTCTGCTTTTGGGAAATGTGCACTCTTCTACTCTCCTGTGTTTCCTATAGGGCCAGAACAGTGAGCTTGCTCAGAACAAAAGAACTGTGCTACCGACGTATGGGCCATATCTAGTTCAACTCCACTTAGGAAACTGACGAGAACAGTAGCTTCTTTTCAGTCCAATACATTGTACTTGCTGGGAACAGACGCGAGGGCTATTTGCACTGTGTATGGCAATGGGAACGCAATAGTGACTCTTCTTAGCAGAAAACAACTCTTGCTGGTAGGACCAGAAACTGCATGTGTTTCAACTCCGTTTAGGACTGGGAAACAAACGCTGGCTCGCCTTACAAGATACACACTCTGCTTTTGAGAAAAGAGCACTCTCAAATCTACTGTGTTTCCTATAGGGCCAGAACAGTGAGCTTGCTCAGAACAAGAGAACTGTGCTTCCGACATACGGGCCATATGTAGTTCAACTCCACTTAGGAAACTGACGAAACAGTAGCTTCTCTTCAGTTCAATACACTGTACTTGCTGGGAAGAGACACGAGTGCTATTTGCACTGTGTATGGCAATGGGAGCGCAATAGTGACTCTTCTTACCAGAAAACAACTCTTGCTCGTAGGACCAGAAACTGCATGTGTTTCAACTCCGTTTAGGACTGGGAAACAAATGCTAGCTCGCCTCACAAGAAACACACTCTGCTTTTGAGAAAAGAGCACCCTTCTACTATACTGTGTTTCCTATAGGGCCAGAACAGTGATCTTGCTCAGAACAAAAGAACTGTGCTTCCTACACACATGGGCCATATCTAATTCAACTCCACTTAGGAAACTGACGAAACAGTAGCTTCTCTTCAGTCCAATACACTGTACTTGCTGGGAAGAGACGTGAGTGCTATTTGCACTGTGTACGGCAATGGGAGTGCAATAGTGACTCTTCTTACCAGAAAACAACTCTTGCTCGTAGGACCAGAAACTGCATGTGTTTCAACTCCGTTTAGGACTGGGAAACAAATGCTAGCTCGCCTTACAAGAAACACACTCTGCTTTTGAGAAAAGAGCACCCTTCTACTATACTGTGTTTCCTATAGGGCCAGAACAGTGAACTTGCTCAGAACAAAAGAACTGTGCTTCCTACACACATGGGCCATATCTAATTCAACTCCACTTAGGAAACTGACGAGAACAGTAGCTTCTCTTCAGTCCAATACACTGTACTTGCTGGGAACAGACGCGAGTGCTATTTGCACTGTGTATGGCAATGGGAGCACAATAGTTACTCTTCTTACCAGAAAACAACTCTTGCTAGTAGGACAAGAAACTGCATGTGATTCAAATCCATTTAGGACTGGCAACAAACGCTAGCTCGCCTTACAAGAAATACACTCTGCTTTTGAGAAAAGAGCACTCTTCTACTCTCCTGTGTTTCCTATAGGGCCAGAAGAATGAGCTTGCTCAGAACAAAAGAACTGTGCTTCCTACACACACGGGCCATATCTAATTCAACTCTGCTTAGGAAACTGACAAGAACAGTAGCTTCTCTTTAATCCAATAAACTGTACTTGCTGCGAACAGACTCGAGTGCTATTTGCACTGTGTATGGCAAATGTAGTGCAATAGTGACTCTTCTTACCAGAAAACAACTCCTGCTCATAGGACCAGAAACTGCATGTTATTCAACTCCATTTCTGACTGGGAAACAAATACTAGCTTGCCTTACAAGAAACACACTCTGCTTTTGAGAAAAGAGCACTCTTCTACTCTCCTGTGTTTCCTATAGGGCCAGAACAGTGAGCTTGCTCAGAACAAACGAACATGCTTCCGACGTACGGGCCATATCTAGTTCAACTCCACTTAGGAAATGATGAGAACAGTAGCTTCTCTTCAATCCAATACACTTTACTTGCTGGGAACAGATGCGAGTGCTATTTGCACTGTGTATGGTAAATGGAGCGCAATAGTGACTCTTCTTCCAGAAAACAACTCTTGCTCGTAGGACAAGAAACTGCATGTGATTCAACTCCATTTAGGACTGGGAAACAAACACTAGCTCGCCTTACAAGAAACACATTCTGCTTTTGGGAAATGTGCACTCTTCTACTCTCCTGTGTTTCCTATAGGGCCAGAACAGTGAGCTTGCTAAGAACAAAAGAACTGTGCTTCCGACGTATGGGCCATATCTAGTTCAACTCCACTTAGGAAACTGACGAGAACCGTAGCTTCTCTTCAGTCCAATACACTGTACTGCTGGGAACAGATGCGAGTGATATTTGCACTGTGTATGGCAATGGGAGCGCAATAGTTACTCTTCTTACCAGAAAACAGCTCTTCCTAGTAGGCCAAGAAACTGCATGTGATTCAAATCCATTTAGGACTGGAAACAAACACTAGCTTGCCTTACAAGAAACACACTCTGCTTTTGAGAAAAGAGCACTCTTCTACTCTCCTGTGTTTCCTATAGGGCCAGAAGAATGAGCTTGCTCAGAACAAAAGAACTGTGCTTCCTACACTCCCGGGCCATATCTAATTCAACTCTGCTTAGGAAACTGACAAGAACAGTAGCTTCTCTTCAATCCAATAAACTGTACTTGCTGGGAACAGACTCCAGTGCTATTTGCACTGTGTATGGCAAATGGAGCGCAATAATGACTCTTCTTACCAGAAAACAACTCTTGCTCGTAGGACAAGAAACTGCATGTGATTCAACTCCATTTAGGAATGGGAAACAAACACTAGCTCGCCTTACAAGAAACACATTCTGCTTTTGAGAAAAGAGCACTCTTCTAATCTACTGTGTTTCTTATAGGGCCAGAAAAGGGAGCTTGCTCAGAACAAAAGAACTGTGCTTCCTACACACATGGGCCATATCTAGTTCAACTCTGCTTAGGAAACTGACAAGAACAGTAGCTTCTCCTCAGTCCAATATACTGTACTGCTGGGAACAGACATGAGTGCTATTTGCACTGTGTATGGCAAAAGGAGCACAATAGTGACTCTTCTTACCAGAAAACAACTCCTGCTCGTAGGATCAGAAACTGCATGTGATTCAACTCCATTTCTGACTGGGAAACAAATACTAGCTTGCCTTACAAGAAACACACTCTGCTTTTGAGAAAAGAGCACTCTTCTAATCTACTGTGTTTCCTTTAGGGCCAGAACAGTGAGCTTGCTCAGAACAAAAGAACTTGCTTCCGATGTACGGGCCATATCTAGTTCAACTCCACTTAGGAAACTGACGAGAACAGGAGCTTCTCTTCAGTCCAATACACTGTATTTCCTGGGAACAGACGCGAGTGCTATTGGCACTGTGTATGGCAATGGGAGCACAATAGTGATTCTTCTTAGCAGAAAACAACTCTTGCTCGTAGGACCAGAAACTGCATGTGTTTCAACTGCGTTTAGGACTGGGAAATAAACGCTAGCTCGCCTTACAGGAAACACACTCTGCTTTTGAGAAAAGAGCACTCTTCTAATCTACTGTGTTTCCTATAGGGCCAGAACAGTGAGCTTGCTCAGAACAAAAGAGCTGTGCTTCCTACACACACGGGCCATATCTAGTTCAACTCTGCTTAGGAAACTGACAAGAACAGTAGCTTCTCTTCAGTCCAATACATTGTACTTGCTGGGAACAGACGTGAGTGCTATTTGCACTGTGTATGGCAAATGGAGCACAATAGTGACTGTTCTTACCAGAAAACAACTCCTGCTCGTAGGACCAGAAACTGCATGTGATTCAACTCCATTTCTGACTGGGAAACAAATACTAGGTCGCCTTACAAGAAACACACTCTGCTTTTGAGAAAAGAGCGCTCTTCTAATCTGTCTTTCCTATAGGGCCAGAACAGTGAGCTTGCTCAGAACAAAAGAACTGTGCTTCCGACATACGGGCCATATCTAGTTCAACTCCACTTAGGAAACTGACGAAACAGTAGCTTCTCTTCAGTCCAATACACTGTACTTGCTGGGAAGAGACGCGAGTGCTATTTGCACTGTGTATGGCAATGGGAGCGCAATAGTGACTCTTCTTACCAGAAAACAACTCTTGCTCGTAGCACCAGAAACTGCATGTGTTTCAACTCTGTTTAGGACTGGGAAACAAATGCTAGCTCGCCTTACAAGAAACACACTCTGCTTTTGAGAAAAGAGCACCCTTCTACTATACTGTGTTTCCTATAGGGTCAGAACAGTGAGCTTGCTCAGAACAAAAGAACTGTGCTTCCTACACACATGGGCCATATCTAATTCAACTCCACTTAGGAAACTGACGAAACAGTAGCTTATCTTCAGTCCAATACACTGTACTTGCTGGGAAGAGACGCCAGTGCTATTTGCACTGTGTACAGCAATGGGAGTGCAATAGTGACGCTTCTTACCAGAAAACAACTCTTGCTCGTAGGACAAGAAACTGCATGTGTTTCAACTCCGTTTAGGACTGGGAAACAAAAGCTAGCTCGCCTTACAAGAAACACACTCTGCTTTTGAGAAAAGAGCACCCTTCTACTATACTGTTTTTCCTGTTGGTCCAGAACATTGAGCTTGCTCAGAACAAAAGAACTGTGCTTCCTACACACATGGGCCATATCTAATTCAACTCCACTTAGGAAACTGACAAGAACAGTAGCTTCTCTTCAGTCCAATACACTGTACTTGCTGGGAACAGACGCGAGTGCTATTTGCACTGTGTATGGCAAATGTATTGCAATAGTGACTCTTCTTACCAGAACACAACTCTTGCTCGTAGGACAAGAAACTGCATGTGATACAACTCCATTTAGGAATGGGAAACAAACACTAGCTCGCCTTACAAGAAACACATTCTGCTTTTGAGAAAAGAGCACTCTTCTAATCTACTGTGTTTCCTATAGGGCCAGAACAGGGAGCTTGCTCAGAACAAAAGAACTGTGCTTCCTACACACACGGGCCATAACTAGATCAACTCTGCTTAGGAACCTGACAAGAACAGTAGCTTCTCTTCAGTCCAATACACTGTTCTTGCTGGGAACAGATGCGAGTGATATTTGCACTGTATATGGCAAAGGGAGCATAATACTCTTCTTTGCAGAAAACAACTCTGGGTCGTAGGACCAGAAACTGCATGTGTTTCAACTCCGTTTAGGACTGGGAAACAAAAGCTAGCTCGCCTTAGTAGAAACACACTCTGCTTTTGAGAAAAGAGCACTCTTCTACTATCCTGTGTTTCCTATAGGGCCAGAAGAGTGGGCTTGCAAAGAACACAAGAGCTGTGCTTCCTACACACACGGGCCATATCTAGTTCAACTCTGCTTAGGAAACTGAGAAGAACAGTATCTTCTCTTCAGTCCAATACACTGTACTTGCTGGGAACAGACGCCAGTGCTACTTGCACTGTGTATGGCAAATGGAGCACAATAGTGACTCTTCTTACCAGAAAACAACTCTTGCTCGTAGGACAAGAAACTGCATTGGATTCAACTCCATTTAGGACTGAGAAACAAACACTAGCTCGCCTTACAAGAAACACACTCTGCTTTTGAGAAAAGAGCACCCTTCTACTATACTGTGTTTCCTATAGTGCCAGAACAGTGAGCTTGCTCAGAACAAAAGAACTGTGCTTCCTACACACACGGGCCATATCTAGTTCAACTCTGCTTAGGAACCTGACAAGAACAGTAGCTTCTCTTCAGTCCAATACACTATACATGCTGGGAACAGACGCGAGTGCTATTTGCACTGTGTATGGCAAATGTATTGCAATAGTGACTCTTCTTACCAGAAAACAACTCTTGCTCGTGGGACAAGAAACTGCATGTGATTCAAATCCATTTAGGACTGGGAAACAAACACTAGCTCGCCTTACAAGAAACACATTCTGCTTTTGAGAAAAGAGCACTCTTCCAATCTACTGTGTTTCCTATAGGGCCAGAACAGGGAGCTTGCTCAGAACAAAAGAACTGTGCTTCCTACACACACGGGCCATATCTAGTTCAACTCTGGTTAGGAACCAGACAAGAGAGAAGCTTCTCTTCAATCCAATACACTGTACTTGCTGGGAACAGACGCGAGTGCTATTTGCACTGTGTATGGTAAATGGAGCACAATAGTGACTCTTCTTACCAGAAAACAACTCTTGCTCATAGGACAAGAAACTGCATGTGATTCAACTCCATTTCCTACTCGGAAACAAATACTAGATCGCTTTACAAGAAACACACTCTGCTTTTGAGAAAAGAGCACACTTCTACTATCCTGTGTTTCCTATAGGGCCAGAAGAGTGAGATTGCTTAGAACAAAAGAACTGTGCTTCCTACACACAGGCCATATCTAGTTCAACTCTGCTTAGGAAGCTGACAAGAACAGTAGCTTCTCTTCAGTCCAATACATTGTACTTGCTGGGAACAGACGTGAGTTCTATTTGCACTGTGTATGGCAAATGGAGCGCAATAGTGACTGTTCTTACCAGAAAACAACTCTTGCTCGTAGGACCAGAAACTGCATGTGATTCAACTCCATTTCTGACTGGGAAACAAATACTAGGTCGCCTTACAAGAAACACACTCTGCTTTTGAGATAAGAGCGCTCTTCTAATCTGTGTTTCCTTTAGGGCCAGAACAGTGAGCTTGCTCAGAACAAAAGAACTGTGCTTCCTACATACACGGGCCATATCTAGTTCAACTCTGCTTAGGAACCTGACAAGAACAGTAGCTTCTCTTCACGCCAATACACTGTACTTGCTGGGAACAGACGCGAGTGCTATTTGCACTGTGTTTGGCAAATGAAGCGCAATAGTGACTCTTCTTACCAGAAAACAACTCTTGCTCATAGGACAAGAAACTGCATGTGATTCAACTCCATTTAGGACTGGGAAACAAACACTAGCTCGCCTTACAAGAAACACATTCTGCTTTTGGGAAATGTGCACTCTTCTACTCTCCTGTGTTTCCTATAGGGCCAGAACAGTGAGCTTGCTCAGAACAAAAGAACTGTGCTACCGACGTATGGGCCATATCTAGTTCAACTCCACTTAGGAAACTGACGAGAACAGTAGCTTCTTTTCAGTCCAATACATTGTACTTGCTGGGAACAGACGCGAGGGCTATTTGCACTGTGTATGGCAATGGGAACGCAATAGTGACTCTTCTTAGCAGAAAACAACTCTTGCTCGTAGGACCAGAAACTGCATGTGTTTCAACTCCGTTTAGGACTGGGAAACAAACGCTGGCTCGCCTTACAAGAAACACACTCTGCTTTTGAGAAAAGAGCACTCTCAAATCTACTGTGTTTCCTATAGGGCCAGAACAGTGAGCTTGCTCAGAACAAAAGAACTGTGCTTCCGACATACGGGCCATATGTAGTTCAACTCCACTTAGGAAACTGACGAAACAGTAGCTTCTCTTCAGTTCAATACACTGTACTTGCTGGGAAGAGACACGAGTGCTATTTGCACTGTGTATGGCAATGGGAGCGCAATAGTGACTCTTCTTACCAGAAAACAACTCTTGCTCGTAGGACCAGAAACTGCATGTGTTTCAACTCCGTTTAGGACTGGGAAACAAATGCTAGCTCGCCTCACAAGAAACACACTCTGCTTTTGAGAAAAGAGCACCCTTCTACTATACTGTGTTTCCTATAGGGCCAGAACAGTGATCTTGCTCAGAACAAAAGAACTGTGCTTCCTACACACATGGGCCATATCTAATTCAACTCCACTTAGGAAACTGACGAAACAGTAGCTTCTCTTCAGTCCAATACACTGTACTTGCTGGGAAGAGACGTGAGTGCTATTTGCACTGTGTACGGCAATGGGAGTGCAATAGTGACTCTTCTTACCAGAAAACAACTCTTGCTCGTAGGACCAGAAACTGCATGTGTTTCAACTCCGTTTAGGACTGGGAAACAAATGCTAGCTCGCCTTACAAGAAACACACTCTGCTTTTGAGAAAAGAGCACCCTTCTACTATACTGTGTTTCCTATAGGGCCAGAACAGTGAACTTGCTCAGAACAAAAGAACTGTGCTTCCTACACACATGGGCCATATCTAATTCAACTCCACTTAGGAAACTGACGAGAACAGTAGCTTCTCTTCAGTCCAATACACTGTACTTGCTGGGAACAGACGCGAGTGCTATTTGCACTGTGTATGGCAATGGGAGCACAATAGTTACTCTTCTTACCAGAAAACAACTCTTGCTAGTAGGACAAGAAACTGCATGTGATTCAAATCCATTTAGGACTGGCAACAAACGCTAGCTCGCCTTACAAGAAATACACTCTGCTTTTGAGAAAAGAGCACTCTTCTACTCTCCTGTGTTTCCTATAGGGCCAGAAGAATGAGCTTGCTCAGAACAAAAGAACTGTGCTTCCTACACACACGGGCCATATCTAATTCAACTCTGCTTAGGAAACTGACAAGAACAGTAGCTTCTCTTTAATCCAATAAACTGTACTTGCTGCGAACAGACTCGAGTGCTATTTGCACTGTGTATGGCAAATGTAGTGCAATAGTGACTCTTCTTACCAGAAAACAACTCCTGCTCATAGGACCAGAAACTGCATGTTATTCAACTCCATTTCTGACTGGGAAACAAATACTAGCTTGCCTTACAAGAAACACACTCTGCTTTTGAGAAAAGAGCACTCTTCTACTCTCCTGTGTTTCCTATAGGGCCAGAACAGTGAGCTTGCTCAGAACAAACGAACATGCTTCCGACGTACGGGCCATATCTAGTTCAACTCCACTTAGGAAATGATGAGAACAGTAGCTTCTCTTCAATCCAATACACTTTACTTGCTGGGAACAGATGCGAGTGCTATTTGCACTGTGTATGGTAAATGGAGCGCAATAGTGACTCTTCTTCCAGAAAACAACTCTTGCTCGTAGGACAAGAAACTGCATGTGATTCAACTCCATTTAGGACTGGGAAACAAACACTAGCTTGCCTTACAAGAAACACATTCTGCTTTTGGGAAAAGAGCACCCTTCTACTATACTGTGTTTCCTATAGGGCCAGAACAGTGAGATTGCTCAGAACAAAAGAACTGTGCTTCTGACGTACAGGCCATACCTAGTTCAACTCCACTTAGGAAACTGACGAGAACAGTAGCTTCTCTTCAGTCCAATACACTGTACTGCTGGGAACAGATGTGAGTGCTATTTGCACTGTGATTGGCAAATGGAGCACAATAGTGACTCTTCTTACCAGAAAACAACTCCTGCTCATAGGACCAGAAACTGCATGTTATTCAACTCCATTTCTGACTGGGAAACAAATACTAGCTTGCCTTACAAGATACACACTCTGCTTTTGAGAAAAGAGCACTCTTCTACTCTCCTGTGTTTCCTATAGGGCCAGAACAGTGTGCTTGCTAAGAACAAACGAACATGCTTCCGACGTACGGGCCATATCTAGTTCAACTCCACTTAGGAAATGATGAGAACAGTTGCTTCTCTTCAGTCCAATACACTGTACTTGCTGGGAACAGACACGAGTGCTATTTGCACTGTATATGGCAAAGGGAGCATAATACTCTTCTTAGCAGAAAACAACTCTT
Source organism: Peromyscus eremicus (assembly GCF_949786415.1). Taxonomy (NCBI): domain Eukaryota; kingdom Metazoa; phylum Chordata; class Mammalia; order Rodentia; family Cricetidae; genus Peromyscus; species Peromyscus eremicus. The sequence continues at coordinate 250,145 of NC_081422.1, forward strand.
GCTCGTAGGACCAGAAACTGCATGTGTTTCAACTCCGTTTAGGACTGGGAAACAAAAGCTAGCTCGTCTTACAAGAAACACACTCTGCTTTTGAGAAAAGAGCACTCTTCTACTCTCCTGTGTTTCCTATAGGGCCAGAAGAGTTAGCTTGCTCAGAACAAAAGAGCTGTGCTTCCTACACACACGGGCCATATCTAGTTCAACTCTGCTTAGGAAACTGAGAAGAACAGTAGCTTCTCTTCAGTCCAATACACTGTACTTGCTGGGAACAGACGCGAGTGCTCTTTGTACTGTGTATGGCAAATGGAGCGCAATAGTGACTCTTCTTACCAGAAAACAACTCCTGCTCGTAGGACCAGAAACTGCATGTGATTCAACTCCATTTCCTACTGGGAAACAAATACTAGCTCGCCTTACAAGAAACACACTCTGCTTTTGAGAAAAGAGCACTCTTCTACTCTCCTGTGTTTCCTATAGGGCCAGAAGAGTGAGCTTGCTTAGAACAAAAGAACTGTGCTTCCTACACAGGGGCCATATCTGGTTCAACTCTGCTTAGGAAACTGACAAGAACAGTAGCTTCTCTTCAGTCCAATACATTGTACTTGCTGGGAACAGACGTGAGTGCTATTTGCACTGTGTATGACAATGTGAGCTCAATAGTGACTCTACTTAGCAGAAAACAACTCTTGCTCATAGGACCAGAAACTGCATGTGTTTCAACTCCGTTTAGGACTGGGAAACAAATGCTACCTCGCATTACAAGAAACACACTCTGCTTTTGAAAAAGAGCACTCTTCTACTCTCCTGTGTTTCATATAGGGCCAGAACAGGGAGCTTGCTCAGAACAAAAGAGCTGTGCTTCCTACACACACGGGCCATATCTAGTTCAACTCTGCTTAGGAAACTGACAAGAACAGTAGCTTCTCTTCAGTCCAATACACTGTACTGCTGGGAACAGACGTGAGTGCTATTTGCACTGTGATTGGCAAATGGAGCACAATAGTGACTCTTCTTACCTGAAAACAACTCCTGCTTGTAGGACCAGAAACTGCATCTTATTCAACTCCATTTCTGACTGGGAAACAAATACTAGTTCGCCTCACAAGAAACACACTCTGCTTTTGAGAAAAGAGCACTCTTCTAATCTACTGTGTTTCCTATAGGGCCAGAACAGTGAGCTTGCTCAGAACAAAAGAACTGTGCTTCCTACGCACAAGGTCCATATCTAGTTCAACTCTGCTTAGGAACCTGACAAGAACAGTAGCTTCTCTTCAGTCCAATACACTGTACTTGCTGGGAACAGATGCGAGTGCTATTTGCACTGTGTATGGCAATGGGAGCGCAATAGTGACTCTTCTTACCAGAAAACAACTCTTGCTCGTAGGACCAGAAACTGCATGTGATTCAACTCCGTTTAAGACTGGGAAACAAATGCTAGCTCGCCTTACAAGAAACACTCTCTGCTTTTGAGAAAAGAGCACTCTTCTACTATACTCTGTTTCCTATAGGACCAGAACAGTGAGCATGCTCAGAACAAAAGAGCTGTGCTTCCTACACACACGGGCCATATCTAGTTCAACTCTGCTTAGGAACCTGACAAGAACAGTAGCTTCTCTTCAGTCCAATACACTGTACTTGCTGGGAATAGACGCGAGTGCTATTTGCACTGTATATGGCAAAGGGACCATCATACTCTTCTTAGCAGAAAACAGCTCTTCCTCGTAGGACCAGAAACTGCATGTGTTTCAACTCCGTTTAGGACTGGGAAACAAAAGCTAGCTCGCCTCACAAGAAACACACTCTGCTTTTGAGAAAAGAGCACTCTTCTAATCTACTGTGTTTCCTATAGGGCCAGAACAGTGAGCTTGCTCAGAACAAAAGAACTGTGCTTCCTACACACACGGGCCATATCTAGTTCAACTCTGCTTAGGAACCTGACAAGAACAGTAGCTTCTCTTCAGTCCAATACACTGTACTTGCTGGGAACAGACGCGAGTGCTATTTGCACTGTGTATGGCAAAGGGAGCATAATACTCTTCTTAGCAGAAAACAACTCTTGCTCGTAGGACAAGAAACTGCATGTGATTCAACTCCATTTCTGACTGGGAAACAAACACTAGGTCGCCTTACAAGAAACACATTCTGCTTTTGAGAAAAGAGCACTCTTCTAATCTACTGTGTTTCCTATAGGGCCGGAACAGGGATCTTGCTCAGAACAAAAGAACTGTGCTTCCTACACACACGGGCCATATCTAGTTCAACTCTGCTTAGGAAACTGACAAGAACAGTAGCTTCTCTTCAGTCCAATACACTGTACTGCTGGGAACAGACTTGAGTGCTATTTGCACTGTGTATGGCAAATGGAGTGCAATAGTGACTCTTCTTAGCAGAAAACAACTCTTGCTCATAGGACAAGAAACTGCATGTGTTTCAACTCCGTTTAGGACTGGGAAACAAATGCTACCTCGCATTACAAGAAACACACTCTGCTTTTGAGAAAAGAGCACTCTTCTACTCTCCTGTGTTTCATATAGGGCCAGAACAGGGAGCTTGCTCAGAACAAAAGAGCTGTGCTTCTTACACACACGGGCCATATCTAGTTCAACTCTGCTTAGGAAACTGAGAAGAACAGTAGCTTCTCTTCAGTCCAATACACTGTACTTGCTGGGAACAGACACGAGTGCTATTTGCACTGTGTATGGCAAATGGAGCGCAATAGTGACTGTTCTTACCAGAAAACAACTCCTGCTTGTAGGACCAGAAACTGCATCTTATTCAACTCCATTTCTGACTGGGAAACAAATACTAGCTCGCCTCACAAGAAACACACTCTGCTTTTGAGAAAAGAGCACTCTTCTAATCTACTGTGTTTCCTATAGGGCCAGAACAGTGAGCTTGCTCAGAACAAAAGAACTGTGCTTCCTACGCACAAGGGCCATATCTAGTTCAACTCTGCTTAGGAACCTGACAAGAACAGTAGCTTCTCTTCAGTCCAATACACTGTACTTGCTGGGAACAGATGCGAGTGCTATTTGCACTGTGTATGGCAATGGGAGCGCAATAGTGACTCTTCTTACCAGAAAACAACTCTTGCTCGTAGGACCAGAAACTGCATGTGATTCAACTCCGTTTAAGACTGGGAAACAAATGCTAGCTTGCCTTACAAGAAACACACTCTGCTTTTGAGAAAAGAGCACTCTTCTACTATACTGTGTTTCCTATAGGACCAGAACAGTGAGCTTGCTCAGAACAAAAGAGCTGTGCTTCCTACACACACGGGCCATATCTAGTTCAACTCTGCTTAGGAACCTGACAAGAACAGTAGCTTCTCTTCAGTCCAATACACTGTACTTGCTGGGAATAGACGTGAGTGCTATTTACACTGTGTATGGCAAATGGAGCGCAATAGTGACTCTTCTTACCAGAAAAAAACTCCTGCTCGTAGCACCAGAAACTGCATGTGATTCAACTCCATTTCTGACTGGGAAACAAATACTAGCTCGCCTTACAAGAAACACACTCTGCTTTTGAGAAAAGAGCACTCTTCTAATCTATTGTGTTTCCTATATGGCCAGAACAGTGAGCTTGCTCAGAACAGAAGAACTGTGCTTCCTACACTCACGGGCCATATCTAGTTCAACTCCACTTAGGAAACTGACGAGCACAGTAGCTTCTCTTCAATCCAATACACTGTACTTGCTGGCAACAGACGGGAGTGCTATTTGCACTGTGTATGGCAATGGGAACGCAATAGTGACTCTTCTTACCAGAAAACAACTCTTGCTAGTAGGACAAGAAACTGCATGTGATTCAAATCCATTTAGGACTGGAAACAAACGCTAGCTCGCCTTACAAGAAACACACTCTGCTTTTGAGAAAAGAGCACTCTTCTACTCTCCTGTGTTTCCTATAGGGCCAGAACAGTGAGCTTGCTCAGAACAAAAGAACTGTGCTTCCTACACACACGGGCCATATCTAGTTCAACTCTGTTTCGGAACCTGACAAGAACAGTAGCTTCTCCTCAGTCCAATACACTGTTCTTGCTGGGAACAGACGCGAGTGCTATTTGCACTGTATATGGCAAAGGGAGCATAATACTCTTCTTAGCAGAAAACAACTCTTGCTTGTAGGACCAGAAACTGCATGTGTTTCAACTCCGTTTAGGACTGGGAAACAAAAGCTAGCTCGCCTTACAAGAAACACACTCTGCTTTTGAGAAAAGTGCACTCTTCTAATCTACTGTGTTTCCTATAGGGTCAGAAGAGTGAGCTTGCTCAGAACAAAAGAGCTGTGCTTCCTGCACACGGGCCATATCTAGTTCAACTCTGCTTAGGAAACTGAGAAGAACAGTAGCTTCTCTTCAGTCCAATACACTGTACTTGTTGGGAACAGACACGAGTGCTATTTGCACTGTGTATGGCAAATGGAGCGCAATAGTGACTCTTCTTACCAGAAAACAACTCCTGCTCGTAGGTCCAGAAACTGCATGTGATTCAACTCCATTTATGACTGGGAAATGACCCGTCCCGCGGGCCACGTTATTTGATGAGACCCGAGGAGGCACCTCTTGAAAGATCAATGGGGGTGAGCGAGCAAGGAGACCAGGCGCATAAAGGAAGACAAAGTCAGTCTGAGTTGCGTCAAGGTCTCGTTTATTGCAAGGGGAATCGGGTTTATATATGCTAGGAGCTAGGAGAAGTAGATAGGGGTATGGAAAGTTACTAGGAGGAAGTTAGGGTAAGGTAGGGTTCAGGAAAAGGTCTCTTTGTTCCAGGGCCTGATCAACGGACCATACAGCAAACCATTATGTTTCAGGGAGTAGATCAAAAGTACATACTGTGGTTTTGTTGAAAAATGGTTGCTATTGAAACTGTTAACGGAAGATTGGGTACACTGCTTTTTCGAAGAATGGTTGCTATTGAAACTGTTAACGGAAGATTGGGTACACTGCTTTTTCCCATGAGAATCAGTTAGGCTACTTGGCTCCTGACAATTCCCCCTTCTTTCTATAAAATGGCCAAAGCAGGCTTTCGTCATAAATCGAGAGGGCCCCTGTCTTAGGCTATATGGGGTGCAGTCCTGTCTGGCAACGTGCCATGTTGAGCCGGTCTCTGGCGACCTCTGTACGTTGTGCTCCCAGCACAGGCCCCATACTATTCCCGTCATTGAGTACCCTCTAGCTTTTAATTATAGGGGTTTTTAGGTTCGTAGGCCACTGAACCTGAGCCTTTCACCTGTTTCAATAGTTTCCTCTCGAGTTTCTGTCCGATGGTAATATACTGAAACAGTTTTTGATAGGGCCGAATTGATCTGATTTTTGATGAATTGTGTTAGTCGTTGAAAAGCCCAAGGACCAAAGGTGAGGAGGAGAAGGAAAATGATCAAGGGGGCCAGGAGGTTGGGGATCAGAGTAGAAAGCCAAGGGGACCCCTTTAGCCAACCCTCAAACCAATTGTTTTGATTTTCAAAATCACGTTTTCTTTGTGCTAATCTTTCTCTTAATTTCTCCATTGATTCTCTAAGTACCCCAGTGTGATCAGCATAAAAGCAGCATTCTTCCTTCAAGGCTGCACATAAACCCCCCTCCTTTAAAAATAGTAAATCCAGACCTCTTCTATTTTGTAACACAACCTCAGAGAGCGAGGTTAAAGACTTCTCCAGGACAGAAATGGATCTTTCTATGGCCTCTAGGTCAGTAGTCATAGCCATTTGTAACTGCATAAGGTGGTTGCTCTGCATGAGGGCAGCAGTTCCTGTACCAACTCCTGCAGCAATGCCTCCAATACCTAACAATAGGGCAATAGTCATAGACACAGGTTCTCGAGTGTATCTGCCTCTCTGCTCAAAGAATTCCATCACTGAGCTTTCTTGATGATAAGTGACACGAGGCCATAATTGGACCATCACACAAAATTCATGGGAATCATCAAATATCTGAGCAGATATGCAAGGGGTCAATCCTGTGTTACAGGCCCAGTAGGACCCGTTGGGTGCTTCGAGATAATAGCTTCCTTTATAGGGTGTCAGAGTTTGTTTACAGAGGTGACTATGGTTTGATGGAATCTTGCCCAAACAAGAACCTTGTCCGGAGACTTCAGGGAGTGTTAGTTTATGTGGCTTAGTCTGACACCTATTGCTCGGGGAAGTAAGGTTATTGGCAGTAGACTGAAAGGCAATTCCTTCATAATAAGGGGAACTGGAGGTAAGGCAGAGCCAGCAACCCAAGGTTCTGTTTGGATTTGTGGCATTTAGGGCCAGATAAGCTCCCTGGACCAAATTAAACAATCTATCTCCTGTTCCTTCAAAAGGAGTAAGGAGAGTGCCATTGCTGGAGTCTACGATGGTAGTCACGGTGCTTGTATGGTAGGGAAAGGGACGAGGATGAGGTGAGGGGGAAGGAGGTGATGGGACCTTTTCATGATTGGAGGGAACTTTTTGGTCAGAGAGAACTACATTGGGTCCTACCGACTGTGGGTACAGGTTTTCTATTGTTAGCAAGATCTTGAAAATGACTCCTTTATCTGTGCCATCAAGATACCAGCGGAGTCCCCATGTTTTTCCTGAGGGCCATTCTCGATTCGCCCTACCCTGAGGGGTGAAGGTTATGTTTAAAGGTAATGATAGCCCTGGATTATAGGCTGTCCCAGTATAGGGGCTAAAGCAAAAATGTCTATTCGTGCTAGGCTTACTGTATCCCCTTGTAACTGAAATAAGGTCCCAAGATGAAGTTGGTTTCCAGTAAGCTGCCCCTGTAGTTTCACAACCCCATCGAGCACAAAAGAAGGTCTTGAATCCTCCACATCTAGCAGCCGTGGCTCGGCTTCTACCATCCTTAGGGCAGACATAAAAGTCAGATTGTGCTAACCTACAACGAGCTGTAGGACTAACACAGCCTGGGGCAGTCATCATGGCAGGGTCATTATCATGGAATGTCCCACAAGGGCTTGTCCAAGTAGTTTTAGGACTATGAGGAAATTGATTGCAGTTTGGAATCGTTTGAACCCCTGTACCATTTAACTGGTGTTGGCCAATAGTAGGTATATCCCAAGAATTCAATCCTGCAGCCAGCTGACAGAAGTCAGGAGTGAGTGATGGCCACCAGGAATAGGGAGCATGGTTTGCAGTAACCTTCCAGACCTCCTCCCCTGTTACTGTGAAAATTCACCAGGTAAGCTTTTTAATAGCATGGGGGCTTTCCTAGGAGATGCAGGAGAGGGGAAGGGGAAAGAGTAGTAAGCAAACGATGAAGCAGGGGTTGGTTTTCCAAGGCTCGTGACGAACAGGTCCTGTTCTTGAGATGTCCGTGGCTCCCTTTATTTTCCAAGCTGGAGGCATTTCTGAAAGAAAAAGAGAGAATTTTGTCTCAGGGTTGTGTCCTGGACATAACAGTTATGTTTTCCTTAGTCTAGGGAGGCAATCTGTGCAGAGTAAGGCTTAATCAGTCTTTCTGATAGCCAAAGAGCCCCATTTTCCTTGGAGTCATAAATACATGCAGACCCCTTTCCCCAGATTATAACTGGATCAGGACCATCCCATATTCCAGTTATTGGATCTTTCCAAAGGGCCTGCGCATATCCTTGTTTGGTTTCTGGGTGCCAGTGTTGCTCAGCCGCAGATTTTCCAAAAGCGTCCAATGTCAGAAAATTTAATACGAATAGGGCATGAGAAAGCAGAGCTTTGTGGTTTCCCTTAAGGGGAAATAGTGTCTCTTGTGAGCTAAGTTTATTAAGAGTATTTTTTAAAGTTTGGTGAGCTCTCTCCACGATACCTTGGCCTTGAGGGTTATAGGATATTCCAGTGATGTGTTTAATTCCTAATTGTAAACAAAATTGTCTGAATTTGCTACTAGTATATCCTGGACCATTATCAGTTTTTATACATTTCGGCTGACCCAGCACTGTGAAGACATGTAACATATGATTGATAACATCTTTGGTGGCTTCTCCACTATGAGCAGAGGCACAAAAAAATCCACTGAAGGTATCTACAGTAACATGTATAAACTTTAATTTGCCAAAAGAAGGAACATGGGTGACATCCATCTGCCATAGTTGTCCAGGTATAAGCCCTCTGGGGTTTACTCCATAATGAGGTTCAGGTAAGAGCATCAGGCAATTTTTACAGTTTTTTACAATTTCCCTAGCCTGTTCTCTAGTGATTGAGAACCTTAGTCTCAAAGTTTGAGCATTGAGGTGATGAAGGTGGTGCGCCTCACGAGCAGCTGCTACCTGATCATGTTCCAAGTGAGAAATCAAGATAGAACGTGTAGCAGAATCTGCAAGTTCATTTCCCTGAGCTAGGGGTCCAGGTAGGCCTGTGTGGGCACGAATATGGCCAACATAAAAGGGTAGTGACCTTTGTCGGATTAATTTTTGTAATTCAGAAAACATTTGAAAGGTGGGAGTAATGGGTTGGATTACTGGGACCATTTCTAAAGCCTGTAAAGCCCCTACCACATATCTACTGTCTGAATACAAATTAAAGAAACAATCTTCAAAATTTTTAAAGACAGCAAGGGCAGCATATAGCTCCACCAGCTGAGCTGACTTAAAAGGGGTTGTCATAACATTTTTTTGGCCATTGAGGACATACGCAGCTTTACCATTGCTTGACCCATCTATGAAAAGCACAGGGGAGTCTGGGATGGGCTCCATTCGGGTATTTTTAAGGAAAACAAAAGAAGTAAGGGAGAAGAATTGTAGGAGTTTGTTACTGGGCATCTGTGTGTCAAGTTTCCCTTCATAGGTGCAGACAAGAATGGCCCAGTCAGGACTACGGGTGCATAACCATTCAAGTTGCTCTTTATCATATGGCATAACAATAATATCAGGGTCATGTCCAAAGTATCGAGTGGAGGCTTTTATTCCTAACATTATTGATTGGCAAACCAGGGAAGGATAAGTAGGAAGGATTTTTCTTTTAGTAACAGGAAGATGTATCCACAGTAAAGGTACGGACTCTTGCCAAAGCAGGCCTGTAGGGGCAAAATCTGTAGAAAAAATGATCAAATACAATGGGAGAGTTGGGTCAAAATATCCCGTGTGTTGTTGAGTGATGGCCGTTTCAACCTTTTATAACACCCTCTCTGCCTCCACCGTAAGGTATCTAGGGGATTGAGGGTCGGAGTCTCCTCTGAGGATATCCTCAAGGGGGCGTAACTCTCCCTTGGTTATTTTTAAATAGGGTCGCAGCCAATTGATATCCCCTAAAAGCTTTTGAAAATCATTGAGACAACGAAGTGTATCTTTTCTAATCTGGATTTTTTGTGTATAGAGGAGGTCCGGGTGTAACTCGAACCCTAAAAACAGGAAGGGGTATTGGGTTTGTATCTTCTCTGGAGCTATATGAAATCCTCGGTCCTGAAGTGTGATAATTATCTTTTGAGCTACATTTTGTGTTTTTTCTTCAGATTTTCCTGCTATTAACAAATCATCCATATAATGTATAATATAAACTTCAGGGTACTGGACCCTCACTGGATCTATAGACTGAGCTACATACTTTTGACATAATGTAGGGGAATTGGCCATTCCTTGGGGCAATACTCTCCATTGAAATCGAGGGTTAGGCCCAACATGATTCACAACAGGTATAGAAAAGGCAAAGCGTTTGCAATCCAGAGGATGCAGGGGGATAGAGAAAAAACAATCTTTAATATCTATGACTATCTTAAAATATTTTTTGGGAATGGCCACAGGGGATGGCAACCCAGGCTGTAACGCTCCCATGGGGACCATGGTTTTGTTTACTTCCCTGAGATCCTGCAATAGCCTCCATTTTCCTGTCTTCTTCTTTATCACAAAAATGGGAGTATTCCATGGAGATGTGGAAGGTTCAAGATGCCCTTGTTTTAATTGTTCCTGCACCAACTGAAGGGCAGCCTGTACCTTTTCTTGAGGCATCGACCACTGATCTATCCAAACCGGATCATCTGACTTCCAAGTTATTTTATCGGCTTGGCGTGCAGGAGGAACAGTGGTCCTTAAGAAAAAAGGTCTGTCCCCAATCCCCTTTTATCCAGCTTAGGGGTGAGCATGATGGGCTGAGTTCGTCCTTGTTCAAACTTCCCCAACCCTTTGCCAGGCAAAAAGCCTGTCTTTAGCATCATTTGGGTCACTTTATCATTGGGACTCATCATAATAACCCCCATTTGTGTCAAAATGTCTCTTCCCCACAGGTTGGTTGGCAACCCCTCAACTATAAAGGGCCTTATTGTTCCAGTATTTCCCTCAGGGTCTTTCCATTTTAAAAATTTAGAGCTTTGTAATGTATTTTGAATTTGGCCTATTCCCTTTAAATGTGTGGCAGTGGGTTCCAGTGGCCATGAATCAGGCCAGTATTTTTTTGCTATAATGGTAGCATCAGCGCCTGTATCAAGAATTCCCGAAAATTGCTTCCCCTCCAAGGAGAGGTTGAGTATAGGCCGGCCCTCCGTTAATTGTTGTACCCAAAATATATCTGAAGATCCTGGTGTTGAGTGACCACGAGTTGGACCCTTATGGGGGAATCGTCCAACCATTGGGAGAGGAAGGGCCTGTGCGATGCGGTGGCCTGCGGGGATGGTGATAGGACCCCGAGAAGCCATGGCCAGGCATTTTATCTCTCCTTGATAATCAGCATCTACTATGGAGGGAACAATGGAGAGCCCTTGTAATGAGCTGGAGACTCGGCCTATAATTAGGAAGAACATACCAGGCGGGGGAGGGCCAAGGACCCCAGTTTCTATAATCACTGTGCCCTCTTCCAGAGTTACAACCCGGGTGGTGGGGGAACAGAGGTCCAATCCTGCACTTCCTGGTGTGGCTCGGGATAGGCCTGAGGAAGCTGAGCCAAGGCTGTCTGGGGCAGCGGGGTCCCCTGTTCCTGATTGTTGCGGAAGGGGTTGTTGGGATTTACACGGGGTTGTAATGGATGGGTGGGGCCCCGAAACGGGGCCCGCATCCCGTTTCCCGATACCGCAGACAATGGCTGGCCATTAATATCAGTCCTGGAATGGCAGTCCTTGACCCAATGTCGCCCCCTTTTGCATCGAGGGCAGAGCCCTGGGGGTAGATTGTTTAGATTATTATTAAAAGAGGATCCTTCACCTTGGGTGCCAGGGCACTCTCTGGCGAAATGTCCTGGGCGCCCGCATTTGAAACAGCTCTTGACTCCATAATTTGGCCCTCTAATGGGCACCTGAAGCACGGCACCTATGGCCATATTAATGGATTTAGAGATCTTATGATCAAAGGAGTCTACCTCATTACATAGCTTGATCATGCCATTGAGATCCATGGCCTTAGTTTTGCCTCTTAAGGCTGCTCTGCAGGCTGCATTGGCATTTTCTATGGCCAATTGTTTAACCATAATATTTTCTAACCCATCATCTCCCAGGATTCGTTCAGCCGCTTCTAGTAGCCTGGCAATGAACTGGGCGTAAGGTTCATTGGTGCCTTGGACTATCTTAGACAGGGAAGTAGTGGCTGTCCCTGGTGCAGGCACAGCCCGCCAGGTAGCCATCGCTGCCTGGGCTGTTTGCACCAGAAGCCCTGCTGGGAGTTTTTGTTGCTTTTCCTCTGTGGCATACTTGCCCCTTCCCATAATTTTATCTGAAGACCATGAGGCCGTCTGGGAGCCTTTTTTATTTATGACAGCCTGTGTTTCAGCTCTATCTATAAATTCAGCCTTCCAGGTCAAAAATTGACTTCGAGTTAACACTGACTGTACCACTTTGTTCCATTCATGAGGCAACAAATTGCCCCCCTGAGCCAGTCCTTCAAGGACTGAAATTGTGAAGGGGGCGTTGATACCATAATTTTTCACTGCTGAATGCAAATCTTTTAAATGCCTGATTTTTAGTTTTCTATATATGACCTGGCCATTAGTACCACCCCCCTGTTCCTCCGCTAGGTCTTCCTCCTCCCCTTCGGAGGCTGAGGCGCCTTGCTCTGCACCCTCAGCGTCCTCATTATCATCCTGAGTGATGTCAACTTGTCCCCCCGCATCCTGGGACTGAGTACCGGAGCGGGTCATTACCGGGAAGGAGAGAGAAACGGTGGGCAGTGTCTTTTTGATTTTTTCTACTTTTGGTTTGGCCTTCGACTGGGAGTCTGAGTGATGGGAATTACCGGAGGCGTTGGGAAGGGTGGTGTTGGCCTCTCCTGTAAGGTCAGCTTGTAACTCCTGTATCTGTTGGGCAAGATCCCTCAACTCTCTTTTCATAGAAAGAACATTTTTTAAATTGGTGATCTGGTTTAGAAAAGATTCCTTGGCCTCTAAGAGATCCTGCATTCCTGGTATAGTACAGCCCATCTGTCCCAGCACTGTTTCTCTATGAGTAGGGGCCTTCAGGGCGTCGGGAATAGGAGGGACATAGGGAGGCAGGGGGGGCCAATGAAGGCGCCTTTCACCAAACAGAACCTGGGACTGAGTAAAAGGAGAGGGGTCATATCTTTCTTTTTCATAGCGCGCTGCTTCCTCTCCCAAGCTTACTTCAGACGAGGGGTCAAGCCATTCATCACCTGACACATTTTTATAAATGACAGGGTAGATCTTTTTACAAGATTGAGCGGCAGTGGGTGGCTTTAGTAGGGGGGGTGTTAACTCATTAGGGACAGGCTCATCGATAAGAGAGGGGGCACGCGAGACCGGGGCGGCTGCAGGGTCGCCCGTGATCTCGATGTTCTTTTGAGCCTCTGTTAGGGGGGAAGCGGCCGTTTTTGTTTTACTTTCATTTTTTAACGGAGTGGCCACCGCACCTCCAGACTCATTATCGGGAGTCAGGCAGGGGGAGTCTGAGAGAAGATCCTCTGCAAGGGCTAATAAATGTGAAACACGCCCGTCTCCCTCTGCTTCCTTTAGAACATCTCTAATCACACCATAAAAACTAAAAAAGGCATCGGGGACATTTTCCCCGTCTCTGAGTAATTTATTAATATCTTTCCCAACCTTGTTCCAAGTCAAAGGGTGAATTCCTGGTCCATCAATCACTAACCAGGGACACTTCTCCTCCACATATTGAAAAAACTTTACTAAATCCTTTTTTTTTAACTCTTAATCCTCTCTCCCGAAGATTCCCTTTCATCTCCTTTAAAAAAATAGCCTCTTTAGATAAATTTTTTCCCATTGATCGATTGGACGACACTTACCTCAAGACTCTCCCGCGTTGCACGAGTGATGCGGTCCGGGCGTCTCTACCCTAATTCTCTCCGGGGCCCCTTTTGTTATCCGTCGTCCGGTAGGTCACCATGCCTCGAGCCCCACGTTCGGGCGCCACTTGACCCGTCCCGCAGGCCACGTTATTTGATGAGACCCGAGGAAGCTCCTCCTGAAAGATCAATGGGGGTGAGAGAGAAAGGAGACCAGGCGCGTAAAGGAAGACAAAGTCAGTCTGAGTTGCGTCAAGGTCTCGTTTATTGCAAGGGGAATCGGGTTTATATATGCTAGGAGCTAGGAGAAGTAGATAGGGGTATGGAAAGTTACTAGGAGGAAGTTAGGGTAAGGTAGGGTTCAGGAAAAGGTCTCTTTGTTCCAGGGCCTGATCAACGGACCATACAGCAAACCATTATGTTTCAGGGAGTAGATCAAAAGGTACATACTGTGGTTTTGTTGAAAAATGGTTGCTATTGAAACTGTTAACGGAAGATTGGGTACACTGCTTTTTCGAAGAATGGTTGCTATTGAAACTGTTAACGGAAGATTGGGTACACTGCTTTTTCCCATGAGAATCAGTTAGGCTACTTGGCTCCTGACAGGGAAACAAATACTAGCTCGCGTTACAAGAAACACACTCTGCTTTTGAGAAAAGAGCACTCTTGTAATCTGTGTTTCCTATAGGGACAGAACAGTGAGCTTGCTCAGAACAAAAGAACTGTGCTTCCTACACACACGGGCCATATCTAGTTCAACTCCACTTAGGAAACTGACGGAACAGTAGCTTCTATTCAGTCCAATACACTGTACTTGCTGGCAACAGACGGGAGTGCTATTTGCACTGTGTATTGCAATGGGAGCGCAATAGTGACTCTTCTTACCAGAAAACAACTCTTGCTAGTAGGACAAGAAACTGCATGTGATTCAAATCCATTTAGGAATGGAAACAAACGCTAGCTCGCCTTACAAGAAACACATTCTGCTTTTGAGAAAAGAGCACTCTTCTAATCTACTGTGTTTCCTATAGGGCCAGAGGAGGGAGCTTGCTCACAACAAAAGAACTGTGCTTCCTACACACACGGGCCATATCTAGTTCAACTCTGCTTAGGAAACTGACAAGAACAGTAGCTTCTCTTCAGTCCAATACACTGTACTGCTGGGAACAGACGTGAGTGCTATTTGCACTGTGTATGGCAAATGGAGCACAATAGTGACTCTTCTTACCAGAAAACAACTCCTGCTCGTAGGACCAGAAACTGCATGTGATTCAACTCCATTACTGACTGGGAAACAAATACTACCTTGCCTTACAAGAAACACACTCTGCTTTTGAGAAAAGAGCACTCTTCTACTCTCCTGTCTTTCCTAGAGGGCCAGAACAGTGAGATTGCTCAGAACAAAAGAACTGTGCTTCCGACATATGGGCCATATCTAGTTCAAATCCACTTAGGAAACTGACGAGAACAGTAGCTTCTCTTCAGTCCAATACATTGTACTTGCTGGGAACAGACGCAAGTGCTATTTGCACTGTGTATGTCAATGGGAGCGCAATAGTGATTCTTCTTAGCAGAAAACAACTCTTGGTCATAGGACCAGAAACTGCATGTGTTTCAACTCCGTTTAGGACTGGGAAACAAACGCTAGCTCGCCTTACAAGAAACACACTCTGCTTTTGAGAAAAGAGCACCCTTCTACTATACTGTGTTTCCTATAGGGCCAGAACAGTGAGCTTGCTCAGAACAAAAGAACTGTGCTTCCTACACACACGGTCCATATCTACTTCAACTCTGCTTAGGAACCTGACAAGAACAGTAGCTTCTCTTCAGTCCAATACACTGTACTTGCTGGGAACAGACGCGAGTGCTATTTGCACTGTGTATGGCAAATGTATTGCAATAGTGACTCTTCTTACCAGAAAACAACTCTTGCTCGTAGGACAAGAAACTGCATGTGATTCAAATCCATTTAGGACTGGGAAACAAACACTAGCTCGCCTTACAAGAAACACATTCTGCTTTTGAGAAAAGAGCACTCTTCTAATCTACTGTGTTTCCTATAGGGCCAGAACAGGGAGCTTGCTCAGAACAAAAGAACTGTGCTACAGACGTACGGGCCATATCTAGTTCAACTCCACTTAGGAAACTGACGAGAACAGTAGTTCTCTTCAGTCCAATACATTGTACTTGCTGGGAACAGACGCGAGTGCTATTTACACTGTGTATGTCAATGGGAGCGCAATAGTGATTCTTCTTAGCAGAAAACAACTCTTGCTTGTAGGACCAGAAACTGCATGTGTTTAAACTCCGTTTAGGACTGGGAAACAAAAGCTAGCTTGCCTTACAAGAAACACATTCTGCTTTTGAGAAAAGAGCACTCTTCTAATCTACTGTGTTTCCTATAGGGCCAGAAGAGTGAGCTTGCTCAGAACAAAAGAGCTGTGCTTCCTAAACACACGGGCCATATCTAGTTCAACTCTGCTTAGGAACCTGACAAGAACAGTAGCTTCTCTTCAGTCCAATACACTGTACTTGCAGGGAACAGACGCGAGTGCTATTTGCACTGTGTATGGCAAATGGAGCGCAATAGTGACTCTTCTTACCAGAAAAAAACTCCTGCTCGTAGGACCAGAAACTGCATGTGATTCAACTCCATTTCTGACTGGGAAACAAATACTAGGTCGCCTTACAAGAAACACACTCTGCTTTTGAGAAAAGAGCACTCTTCTAATCTGTATTTCCTAAAGGGCCAGAACAGTGAGCTTGCTCAGAACAAAAGAACTGTGCTTCCTACACACACGGGCCATATCTAGTTCAACTCCACTTAGGAAATTGACGAGAACAGTAGCTTCTCTTCAGTCCAATACACTGTACTTGCTGGGAACAGACGCGAGTGCTATTTGCACTGTGTATGGCAATGGGAGCGCAATAGTGACTCTTCTTAGCAGAAAACAACTCTTGCTCATAGGACCAGAAACTGCATGTGTTTCAACTCCGTTTAGGACTGGGAAACAAATGCTACCTCGCATTACAAGAAACACACTCTGCTTTTGAGAAAAGAGCACTCTTCTAATCTACTGTGTTTCCTATAGGGCCAGAACAGTGAGCTTGCTCAGAACAAAAGAGCTGTGCTTCCTTCGCACAAGGTCCATATCTAGTTCAACTCTGCTTAGGAACCTGACAAGAACAGTAGCTTCTCTTCAGTCCAATACACTGTACTTGCTGGGAACAGATGCGAGTGCTATTTGCACTGTGTATGGCAATGGGAGCGCAATAGTGACTCTTCTTACCAGAAAACAACTCTTGCTCGTAGGACCAGAAACTGCATGTGATTCAACTCCGTTTAAGACTGGGAAACAAATTCTAGCTCGCCTTACAAGAAACACTCTCTGCTTTTGAGAAAACAGCACTCTTCTACTATACTGTGTTTCCTATAGGACCAGAACAGTGAGCATGCTCAGAACAAAAGAGCTGTGCTTCCTACACACACGGGCCATATCTAGTTCAACTCTGCTTAGGAACCTGACAAGAACAGTAGCTTCTCTTCAGTCCAATACACTGTACTTGCTGGGAACAGACGCGAGTGCTATTTGCACTGTGTATGGCAAATGTATTGCAATAGTGACTCTTCTTACCAGAACACAACTCTTGCTCGTAGGACAAGAAACTGCATGTGATACAACTCCATTTAGGAATGGGAAACAAACACTAGCTCGCCTTACAAGAAACACATTCTGCTTTTGAGAAAAGAGCACTCTTCTAATCTACTGTGTTTCCTATAGGGCCAGAACAGGGAGCTTGCTCACAACAAAAGAACTGTGCTTCCTACACACACGGGCCATATCTAGATCAACTCTGCTTAGGAACCTGACAAGAACAGTAGCTTCTCTTCAGTCCAATACACTGTTCTTGCTGGGAACAGATGCGAGTGATATTTGCACTGTATATGGCAAAGGGAGCATAATTCTCTTCTTAGCAGAAAACAACTCTGGGTCGTAGGACCAGAAACTGCATGTGTTTCAACTCCGTTTAGGACTGGGAAACAAAAGCTAGCTCGCCTTAGTAGAAACACACTCTGCTTTTGAGAAAAGAGCACTCTTCTACTATCCTGTGTTTCCTATAGGGCCAGAAGAGTGGGCTTGCTCAGAACACAAGAGCTGTGCTTCCTACACACACGGGCCATATCTAGTTCAACTCTGCTTAGGAAACTGAGAAGAACAGTAGCTTCTCTTCAGTCCAATACACTGTACTTGCTGGGAACAGACGCGAGTGCTACTTGCACTGTGTATGGCAAATGAAGCGCAATAGTGACTCTTCTTACCAGAAAACAACTCCTGCTCGTAGGACCAGAAACTGCATGTGATTCAACTCCATTTCTGACTTCAAAACAAACACTAGGTCGCCTTACAAGAAACACACTCTGCTTTAGAGAAAAGAGCACTCTTCTAATCTGTGTTTCCTATAGGGCCAGAACAGTGAGCTTGCTCAGAACAAAAGAACTGTGCTTCCTACACACACGGGCCATATCTAGTTCAACTCCACTTAGGAAACTGACGAGAACAGTAGCTTCTCTTCAGTCCAATACACTGTACTTGCTGGGAACAGACGCGAGTGCTATTTGCACTGTGTATGGCACTGGGAGCGCAATAGTTACTCTTCCTACCAGAAAACAACTCTTGCTTGTAGGATAAGAAACTGCATGTGATTCAAATCCATTTAGGACTGGAAACAAACGCTAGCTCGCCTTACAAGAAACACACTCTGCTTTTGAGAAAAGAGCACTCTTCTACTCTCCTGTGTTTCCTATAGGGCCAGAAGAATGAGCTTGCTCAGAACAAAAGAACTGTGCTTCCTACACTCACGGGCCATATCTAATTCAACTCTGCTTAGGAAACTGACAAGAACAGTAGCTTCTCTTCAATCCAATAAACTGTACTTGCTGGGAACAGACTCGAGTGCTATTTGCACTGTGTAAGGCAAATGGAGCACAATAGTGACTCTTCTTACCAGAAAACAACTCTTGCTCGTAGGACAAGAAACTGCATTGGATTCAACTCCATTTAGGACTGAGAAACAAACACTAGCTCGCCTTACAAGAAACACACTCTGCTTTTGAGAAAAGAGCACCCTTCTACTATACTGTGTTTCCTATAGTGCCAGAACAGTGAGCTTGCTCAGAACAAAAGAACTGTGCTTCCTACACACACGGGCCATATCTAGTTCAACTCTGCTTAGGAACCTGACAAGAACAGTAGCTTCTCTTCAGTCCAATACACTATACATGCTGGGAACAGACGCGATTGCTATTTGCACTGTGTATGAAAAATGGAGCACAATAGTGACTCTTCTTAGCAGAAAAAACCCCTGCTCATAGGACCAGAAACTGCATGCGATTCAACTCCATTTCTGACTGGGAAACAAATACTAGCTCGCCTTACAAGAAACACACTCTGATTTGAGAAAAGATCGCTCTTCTAATCTACTGTGTTTCCTATAGGGCCAGAACAGTGAGCTTGCTCAGAACAAAAGAACTGTGCTTCCTACATACACGGGCCATATCTAGTTCAACTCTGCTTAGGAAACTGACAAGAACAGTAGCTTCTCTTCAGTCCAATATACTGTACTGCTGGGAACAGACATGAGTGCTATTTGCACTGTGTAATGCAAATGGAGCACAATAGTGACTCTTCTTACCAGAAAACAACTCCTGCTCGTAGGACCAGAAACTGCATGTGATTCAACTCCATTTAGGACTGGGAAACAAACACTAGCTTGCCTTACAAGAAACACACTCTGCTTTTGAGAAAAGAGCACTCTTCTAATCTACTGTGTTTCCTGTAGGGCCAGAACAATGAGCTTGCTCAGAAGAAAAGAACTTGCTTCCGACGTACAGGCCATATCTAGTTCAACTCCACTTAGGAAACTGACGAGAACAGTAGCTTCTCTTCAGTCCAATACACTGTACTTGCTGGGAACAGACGCGAGTGCTATTTGCCCTGTGTATGGCAATGGGAGCACAATAGTGATTCTTCTTAGCAGAAAACAACTCTTGCTCTTAGGACCAGAAACTGCATGTGTTTCAACTCCGTTTAGGACTGGGAAACAAACGCTAGCTCGCCTTACAAGAAACACACTCTGCTTTTGAGAAAAGAGCACTCTTCTAATCTACTGTGTTTCCTATAGGGCCAGAACAGTGAGCTTGCTCAGAACAAAAGAACTGTGCTTCCTACACACACGTGCCATATCTAGTTCAACTCTGCTTAGGAAACTGACAAGAACAGTAGCTTCTCTTCAATCCAATACACTGTACTTGCTGGGAACAGACTCAAGTGCTATTTGCACTGTGTATGGTATATGGAGCACAATAGTGACTCTTCTTACCAGAAAACAACTCTTGCTCGTAGGACAAGAAACTGCATGTGATTCAAATCCATTTAGGACTGGGAAACAAACACTAGCTCGCCTTACAAGAAACACATTCTGCTTTTGAGAAAAGAGCACTCTTCTAATCTACTGTGTTTCCTATAGGGCCAGAACAGGGAGCTTGCTCAGAACAAAAGAACTGTGCTTCCTACACACACGGGCCATATCTAGTTCAACTCTGCTTAGGAAACTGACAAGAACAGTAGCTTCTCTTCAGTCCAATATACTGTACTGCTGGGAACAGACATGAGTGCTATTTGCACTGTGTATGGCAAATGGAGCACAAAGGTGACTCTTCTTACCAGAAAACAACTCCTACTCGTAGGACCAGAAACTGCATGTGATTCAACTCCATTACTGACTGGGAAACAAATACTACCTTGCCTTACAAGAAACACACTCTGCTTTTGAGAAAAGAGCACTCTTCTACTCTCCTGTCTTTCCTAGAGGGCCAGAACAGTGAGATTGCTCAGAACAAAAGAACTGTGCTTCCGACGTATGGGCCATATCTAGTTCAAATCCACTTAGGAAACTGACGAGAACAGTAGCTTCTCTTCAGTACAATACATTGTACTTGCTGGGAACAGACGCAAGTGCTATTTGCACTGTGTATGTCAATGGGAGCCCAATAGTGATTCTTCTTAGCAGAAAACAGCTCTTGCTCGTAGGACCAGAAACTGCATGTGTTTCAACTCCGTTTAGGACTGGGAAACAAACGCTAGCTCGCCTTACAAGAAACACACTCTGCTTTTGAGAAAAGAGCACCCATCTACTATACTGTGTTTCCTATAGGGCCAGAACAGTGAGCTTGCTCAGAACAAAAGAACTGTGCTTCCTACACACACGGGCCATATCTACTTCAACTCTGCTTAGGAACCTGACAAGAACAGTAGCTTCTCTTCAGTCCAATACACTGTACTTGCTGGGAACAGACGCGAGTGCTATTTGCACTGTGTATGGCAAATGTATTGCAATAGTGACTCTTCTTACCAGAAAACAACTCTTGCTCGTAGGACAAGAAACTGCATGTGATTCAAATCCATTTAGGACTGGGAAACAAACACTAGCTCGCCTTACAAGAAACACATTCTGCTTTTGAGAAAAGAGCACTCTTCTAATCTACTGTGTTTCCTATAGGGCCAGAACAGGGAGCTTGCTCAGAACAAAAGAACTGTGCTTCCTACACACACGGGCCATATCTAGTTCAACTCTGCTTAGGAAACTGACAAGAACAGTAGCTTCTCTTCAGTCCAATATACTGTACTGCTGGGAACAGACATGAGTGCTATTTGCACTGTGTATGGCAAATGGAGCACAAAGGTGACTCTTCTTACCAGAAAACAACTCCTACTCGTAGGACCAGAAACTGCATGTGATTCAACTCCATTACTGACTGGGAAACAAATACTACCTTGCCTTACAAGAAACACACTCTGCTTTTGAGAAAAGAGCACTCTTCTACACTCCTGTCTTTCCTAGAGGGCCAGAACAGTGAGATTGCTCAGAACAAAAGAACTGTGCTTCCGACGTATGGGCCATATCTAGTTCAAATCCACTTAGGAAACTGACGAGAACAGTAGCTTCTCTTCAGTACAATACATTGTACTTGCTGGGAACAGACGCAAGTGCTATTTGCACTGTGTATGTCAATGGGAGCGCAATAGTGATTCTTCTTAGCAGAAAACAGCTCTTGCTCGTAGGACCAGAAACTGCATGTGTTTCAACTCCGTTTAGGACTGGGAAACAAACGCTAGCTCGCCTTACAAGAAACACACTCTGCTTTTGAGAAAAGAGCACCCATCTACTATACTGTGTTTCCTATAGGGCCAGAACAGTGAGCTTGCTCAGAACAAAAGAACTGTGCTTCCTTCACACACGGGCCATATCTACTTCAACTCTGCTTAGGAACCTGACAAGAACAGTAGCTTCTCTTCAGTCCAATACACTGTACTTGCTGGGAACAGACTCAAGTGCTATTTGCACTGTGTATGGCAAATGTATTGCAATAGTGACTCTTCTTACCAGAAAACAACTCTTGCTCGTAGGACAAGAAACTGCATGTGATTCAAATCCATTTAGGACTGGGAAACAAACACTAGCTCGCCTTACAAGAAACACATTCTGCTTTTGAGAAAAGAGCACTCTTCTAATCTACTGTGTTTCCTATAGGGCCAGAACAGGGAGCTTGCTCAGAACAAAAGAACTGTGCTTCCTACACACACGGGCCATATCTAGTTCAACTCTGCTTAGGAAACTGACAAGAACAGTAGCTTCTCTTCAGTCCAATATACTGTACTGCTGGGAACAGACATGAGTGCTATTTGCACTGTGTATGGCAAATGGAGCACAATAGTGACTCTTCTTACCAGAAAACAACTCCTACTCGTAGGACCAGAAACTGCATGTGATTCAACTCCATTTCTGAACTGGGAAACAAATACTAGCTTGCCTTACAAGAAACACACTCTGCTTTTGAGAAAAGAGCACTCTTCTAATCTACTGTGTTTCCTGCAGGGCCAGAACAGTGAGCTTGCTCAGAACAAAAGAACTTGCTTCCGACCTACGGGCCATATCTAGTTCAACTCCACTTAGGAAACTGACGAGAACAGTAGCTTCTCTTCAGTCCAATACACTGTACTTGCTGGGAACAGACGCCAGTGATATTTGCACTGTGTATGTCAATGGGAGCACAATAGTGATTCTTCTTAGCAGAAGACGACTCTTGCTCTTAGGACCAGAAACTGCATGTGTTTCAACTCCATTTAGGACTGGGAAACAAACGCTAGCTCGCCTTACAAGAAACACACTCTGCTTTTGAGAAAAGAGCACTCTTCTAATCTACTGTGTTTCCTAAAGCTCCAGAACAGGTAGCTTGCTCAGAACAAAAGAACTGTGCTTCCTACACACACGGGCCATATCTAGTCAACTCTGCTTAGGAACCTGACAAGAACAGTAGCTTCTCTTCAATCCAATACACTGTACTTGCTGGGAACAGACTCGAGTGCTATTTGCACTGTGTATGGTAAATGGAGCGCAATAGTGACTCCTCTTACCAGAAAACAACTCTTGCTCGTAGGACAAGAAACTGCATGTGATTCAACTCCATTTAGGACTGGGAAACAAACACTAGCTCGCCTTACAAGAAACACATTCTGCTTTTGGGAAAATTGCACTCTTCTACTCTCCTGTGTTTCCTATAGGGCCAGAACAGTGAGCTTGCTCAGAACAAAAGAACTGTGCTACAGACGTACGGGCCATATCTAGTTCAACTCCACTTAGGAAACTGACGAGAACAGTAGTTCTCTTCAGTCCAATACATTGTACTTGCTGGGAACAGACGCGAGTGCTATTTACACTGTGTATGTCAATGGGAGCGCAATAGTGATTCTTCTTAGCAGAAAACAACTCTTGCTTGTAGGACCAGAAACTGCATGTGTTTAAACTCCGTTTAGGACTGGGAAACAAAAGCTAGCTTGCCTTACAAGAAACACATTCTGCTTTTGAGAAAAGAGCACTCTTCTAATCTACTGTGTTTCCTATAGGGCCAGAAGAGTGAGCTTGCTCAGAACAAAAGAGCTGTGCTTCCTAAACACACGGGCCATATCTAGTTCAACTCTGCTTAGGAACCTGACAAGAACAGTAGCTTCTCTTCAGTCCAATACACTGTACTTGCAGGGAACAGACGCGAGTGCTATTTGCACTGTGTATGGCAAATGGAGCGCAATAGTGACTCTTCTTACCAGAAAAAAACTCCTGCTCGTAGGACCAGAAACTGCATGTGATTCAACTCCATTTCTGACTGGGAAACAAATACTAGGTCGCCTTACAAGAAACACACTCTGCTTTTGAGAAAAGAGCACTCTTCTAATCTGTGTTTCCTAAAGGGCCAGAACAGTGAGCTTGCTCAGAACAAAAGAACTGTGCTTCCTACACACACGGGCCATATCTAGTTCAACTCCACTTAGGAAATTGACGAGAACAGTAGCTTCTCTTCAGTCCAATACACTGTACTTGCTGGGAACAGACGCGAGTGCTATTTGCACTGTGTATGGCAATGGGAGCGCAATAGTGACTCTTCTTAGCAGAAAACAACTCTTGCTCATAGGACCAGAAACTGCATGTGTTTCAACTCCGTTTAGGACTGGGAAACAAATGCTACCTCGCATTACAAGAAAAACACTATGCTTTTGAGAAAAGAGCACTCTTCTACTCTCCTGTGTTTCATATAGGGCCAGAACAGGGAGCTTGCTCAGAACAAAAGAGCTGTGCTTCCTACACACACGGGCCATATCTAGTTCAACTCTGCTTAGGAAACTGACAAGAACAGTAGCTTCTCTTCAGTCCAATACACTGTACTGCTGGGAACAGACGTGAGTGCTATTTGCACTGTGATTGGCAAATGGAGCACAATAGTGACTCTTCTTACCTGAAAACAACTCCTGCTTGTAGGACCAGAAACTGCATCTTATTCAACTCCATTTCTGACTGGGAAACAAATACTAGCTCGCCTCACAAGAAACACACTCTGCTTTTGAGAAAAGAGCACTCTTCTAATCTACTGTGTTTCCTATAGGGCCAGAACAGTGAGCTTGCTCAGAACAAAAGAACTGTGCTTCCTTCGCACAAGGTCCATATCTAGTTCAACTCTGCTTAGGAACCTGACAAGAACAGTAGCTTCTCTTCAGTCCAATACACTGTACTGGCTGGGAACAGATGCGAGTGCTATTTGCACTGTGTATGGCAATGGGAGCGCAATAGTGACTCTTCTTACCAGAAAACAACTCTTGCTCGTAGGACCAGAAACTGCATGTGATTCAACTCCGTTTAAGACTGGGAAACAAATTCTAGCTCGCCTTACAAGAAACACTCTCTGCTTTTGAGAAAAGAGCACTCTTCTACTATACTGTGTTTCCTATAGGACCAGAACAGTGAGCATGCTCAGAACAAAAGAGCTGTGCTTCCTACAACACGGGCCATATCTAGTTCAACTCTGCTTAGAACCTGACAAGAACAGTAGCTTCTCTTCAGTCCAATACACTGTACTTGCTGGGAACAGACGCGAGTGCTATTTGCACTGTGTATGGCAAATGTATTGCAATAGTGACTCTTCTTACCAGAACACAACTCTTGCTCGTAGGACAAGAAACTGCATGTGATACAACTCCATTTAGGAATGGGAAACAAACACTAGCTCGCCTTACAAGAAACACATTCTGCTTTTGAGAAAAGAGCACTCTTCTAATCTACTGTGTTTCCTATAGGGCCAGAACAGGGAGCTTGCTCAGAACAAAAGAACTGTGCTTCCTACACACACGGGCCATATCTAGATCAACTCTGCTTAGGAACCTGACAAGAACAGTAGCTTCTCTTCAGTCCAATACACTGTTCTTGCTGGGAACAGATGCGAGTGATATTTGCACTGTATATGGCAAAGGGAGCATAATTCTCTTCTTAGCAGAAAACAACTCTGGGTCGTAGGACCAGAAACTGCATGTGTTTCAACTCCGTTTAGGACTGGGAAACAAAAGCTAGCTCGCCTTAGTAGAAACACACTCTGCTTTTGAGAAAAGAGCACTCTTCTACTATCCTGTGTTTCCTATAGGGCCAGAAGAGTGGGCTTGCTCAGAACACAAGAGCTGTGCTTCCTACACACACGGGCCATATCTAGTTCAACTCTGCTTAGGAAACTGAGAAGAACAGTAGCTTCTCTTCAGTCCAATACACTGTACTTGCTGGGAACAGACGCGAGTGCTACTTGCACTGTGTATGGCAAATGGAGCGCAATAGTGACTCTTCTTACCAGAAAACAACTCCTGCTCGTAGGACAGAAACTGCATGTGATTCAACTCCATTTCTGACTGGGAAACAAATACTAGCTCGCCTTACAAGAAACACACTCTGCTTTTGAGAAAAGAGCACTCTTGTAATCTGTGTTTCCTATAGGGCCAGAAGAGTGAGCTTGCTCAGAACAAAAGAACTGTGCTTCCTACACACACGGGCCATATCTAGTTCAACTCCACTTAGGAAACTGACAAGAACAGTAGTTTCTCTTCAGTCCAATACACTGTACTTGCTGGCAACAGACGGGAGGGCTATGGGCACTGTGTATGGCAATGGGAGCGCAATAGTGACTCTTCTTACCAGAAAACAACTCTTGCTAGTAGGACAAGAAACTGCATGTGATTCAAATCCATTTAAGACTGGAAACAAACGCTACCTCGACTTACAAGAAACACACTCTGCTTTTGAGAAAAGATCACTCTTCTAATCTACTGTGTTTCTTATAGGGCCAGAAGAGGGAGCTTGCTGAGAACAAAAGAACTGTGCTTCCTACACACAGGGGCCATACCTAGTTCAACTCTGCTTAGGAAACTGACAAGAACAGTAGCTTCTCTTCAGTCCAATACACTGTACTGCTGGGAACAGACATGAGTGCTATTTGCACTGTGATTGGCAAATGGAGCACAATAGTGACTCTTGTTACCAGAAAACAACTCCTGCTCGTAGGACCAGAAACTGCATGTGATTCAACTCCATTTCTGACTGGGAAACAAATACTAGCTTGCCTTACAAGAAACACACTCTGCTTTTGAGAAAAGAGCACTCTTCTAATCTACTGTGTTTCCTTGAGGGCCAGAACAGTGAGATTGCTCAGAACAAAAGAACTGTGCTTCCGACGTACGGGCCATATCTTGTTCAATTCCACTTAGGAAACTGACAAGAACAGTAGCTTCTCTTCAGTCCAATACATTGTACTTGTTGTGAACAGACGCGAGTGCTATTTGCACTGTGTATGTCAATGGGAGCGCAATAGTGACTCTTCTTAGCAGAAAACAACTCTTGCTCGTAGGACCAGAAACTGCATGTGTTTCAACTCCGTTTAGGACTGGGAAACAAATGCTAGCTTGCCTTACAAGAAACACACTCTGCTTTTGAGAAAAGAGCACTCTTCTACTATACTGTGTTTCCTATAGGGCCAGAACAGTGAGCTTGCTCAGAACAAAAGAACTGTGCTTCCTACACACACGGGCCATATCTAGTTCATCTCTTCTCAGGAAACTGAGAAGAACAGTAGCTTCTCTTCAGTCCAATACACTGTACTTGCTGGGAAAGGACGCGAGTGCTATTTGCACTGTGTATGACAAATGGAGCGCAATAGTGACTCTTCTTAGCAGAAAACAACTCCTGCTCGTAGGACCAGAAACTGCATGTGATTCAACTCCATTTCTGACTGGGAAACAAATACTAGCTCGCCTTACAAGAAACACACTCTGCTTTTGAGAAAAGAGCGCTCTTCTAATCTACTGTGTTTCCTATAGGGCCAGAACAGTGAGCTTGCTCAGAACAAAAGAACTGTGCTTCCTACACACACGGGCCTTATCTAGTTCAACTCCACTTAGGAAACTGACGAGAACAGTAGCTTCTCTTCAGTCCAATACACTGTACTTGCTGGGAACAGACGCAAGTGCTATTTGCACTGTGTATGGCAAATGTAGCACAATAGTGACTCTTCTTACCAGAAAACAACTCTTGCTCGTAGGACAAGAAACTGCATGTGATTCAACTCCATTTAGGACTGGGAAACAAACACTAGCTCGCCTTACAAGAAACACATTCTGCTTTTGAGAAAAGAGCACTCTTCTACTATACTGTGTTTCCTATAGGGCCAGAACAGGGAGCTTGCTCAGAACAAAAGAACTGTGCTTCCTACACACACGGGCCATATCTAGTTCAACTCTGCTTAGGAACCTGACAAGAACAGTAGCTTCTCTTCAATCCAATACACTGTAATTGCTGGGAACAGACTCGAGAGCTATTTGCACTGTGTATGGTAAATGGAGCGCAATAGTGACTCTTCTTACCAGAAAACAACTCTTGCTCCTAGGACAAGAAACTGCATGTGATTCAACTCCATTTAGGACTGGGAAACAAACACTAGCTCGCCTTACAAGAAACACATTCTGCTTTTGGGAAAAGTGCACTCTTCTACTCTCCTGTGTTTCCTATAGGGCCAGAACAGTGAGCTTGCTCAGAACAAAAGAACTGTGCTACCGACGTACAGGCCATATCTAGTTCAACTCCACTTAGGAAACTGACGAGAACAGTAGCTTCTCTTCAGTCCAATACATTGTACTTGCTGGGAACCGACGCGAGTGCTATTTGCACTGTGTATGGCAATGGGAACGCAATAGTGAATCTTCTTACCAGAAAACAACTCTTGCTAGTAGGACAAGAAACTGCATGTGATTCAAATCCATTTAGGACTGGAAACAAACGCTAGCTTGCCTTACAAGAAACACACTCTGCTTTTGAGAAAAGAGCACTCTTCTAATCTACTGTGTTTCCTAGAGGGCCAGACGAGGAAGCTTGCTCAGAACAAAAGAACTGTGCTTCCTACACACACGGGCCATATCTAGTTCAACTCTGCTTAGGAAACTGACAAGAAACAGTAGCTTCTCTTCAGTCCAATACATTGTACTTGCTGGGAACAGACGCGAGTGCTATATGCACTGTGTATGTCAATGGGAGCGCAATAGTTATTCTTCTTAGCAGAAAACAACTCTTGCTCCTAGGACCAGAAACTGCATGTGTTTTAACTCCGTTTAGGACTAGTAAACAAACGCTACCTCGCCTTACAAGAAACACACTCTGCTTTTGAGAAAAGAGCACTCTTCTAATCTACTGTGTTTCCTATAGGGTCAGAACCATGAGCTTGCTCAGAACAAAAGAACTGTGCTTCCTACACACACGGGCCATATCTAGTTCAACTCTGCTTAGGAAACTGACAAGACCAGTAGCTTCTCTTCAGTCCAATACACTGTACTTGCTCGGAACAGACATGAGTGCTATTTGCACTGTGTATGGCAAATGGAGCGCAAGAGTGACTCTTCTTACCAGAAAACAACTCTTGCTCGTAGGACCAGGAACTGCATGTGATTCAACTCCATTTCTGACTGGGAAAAAAATACTAGCTCGCCTTACAAGAAACACACTCTGCTTTTGAGAAAAGAGCACTCTTCTAATCTATTGTGTTTCCTATAGGGCCAGAACAGTGAACTTGCTGAGAACAAAAGAACTGTGCTTCCTACACACACGGGCCATAACTAGTTCAACTCTGCTTAGAAACCTGACAAGAACAGTAGCTTCTCTTCAATCCAATACACTGTAATTGCTGGGAACAGACTCGAGAGCTATTTGCACTGTGTATGGTAAATGGAGCACAATAGTGACTCTTCTTACCAGAAAACAACTCTTGCTCGTAGGACAAGAAACTGCATGTGATTCAACTCCATTTAGGACTGGGAAACAAACACTAGCTCGCCTTACAAGAAACACATTCTGCTTTTGGGAAAAGTGCACTCTTCTACTCTCCTGTGTTTCCTATAGGGCCAGAACAGTGAGCTTGCTCAGAACAAAAGAACTGTGCTACCGACGTACAGGCCATATCTAGTTCAACTCCACTTAGGAAACTGACGAGAACAGTAGATTCTCTTCAGTCCAATACACTCTACTTGCTGGGAACAGACGTGAGTGCTATTTGCACTGTGTATGTCAATGGGAGCGCAATAGTGACTCTTCTTACCAGAAAACAACTCCTGCTCGTAGGACCAGAAACTGCGTGTGATTCAAATCCATTTCTGACTGGGAAACAAACACTAGGTTGCCTTACAAGAAACACACTCTGCTTTTGAGAAAAGAGCACTCTTCTACTCTCCTGTGTTTCCTATAGGGCCAGAACAGTGAGCTTGCTCAGAACAAAAGAACTGTTCTTCCCACACACGGGCCATATCTAGTTCAAACTCTGCTTAGGAACCTGACAAGAACAGTAGCTTCTCTTCAATCCAATACACTGTACTTGCTGGGAACAGACTCAAGTGCTATTTGCACTGTGTATGGTAAATGGAGCACAATAGTGACTCTTCTTACCAGAAAACAACTCTTGCTCGTAGGACAAGAAACTGCATGTGATTCAACTCCATTTAGGACTGGGAAACAAACACTAGTTCGCGTTACAAGAAACACATTCTGCTTTTGAGAAAAGTGCACTCTTCTACTCTCCTGTGTTTCCTATAGGGCCAGAACAGTGAGCTTGCTCAGAACAAAAGAACTGTGCTACCGACATACGGGCCATATCTAGTTCAACTCCACTTAGGAAACTGACGAGAACAGTAGCTTCTCTTCAGTCCAATATATTGTACTTGCTGGGAACCGACGCGAGTGCTATTTGCACAGTGTATGTCAATGGGAGCGCAATAGTGACTCTTCTTAGCAGAAAACAACTCTTGCTCGTAGGACCAGAAACTGCATGTGTTTCAACTCCGTTTAGGACTGGGAAACAAAAGCTAGCTTGCCTTACAAGAAACACACTCTGCTTTTGAGAAAAGAGCACTCTTCTACTATCCTGTGTTTCCTATAGGGCCAGAAGAGTGGGCTTGCTCAGAACACAAGAGCTGTGCTTCCTACACACACGGGCCATATCTAGTTCAACTCTGCTTAGGAAACTGAGAAGAACAGTAGCTTCTCTTCAGTCCAATACACTGTACTTGCTGGGAACAGACGCGAGTGCTATTTGCACTTTGTATGGCAAATGGAGCGCAATAGTGACTCTTCTTACCAGAAAACAACTCCTGCTCGTAGGACCAGAAACTGCATGTGATTCAACTCCATTTCTGACTGGGAAACAAATACTAGCTCGCCTTACAAGAAACACACTCTGCTTTTGAGAAAAGAGCACTCTTGTAATCTGTGTTTCCTATAGGGCCAGAACAGTGAGCTTGCTCAGAACAAAAGAACTGTGCTTCCTACACACACGGGCCATATCTAGTTCAACTCCATTAGGAAACTGACAAGAACAGTAGCTTCTCTTCAGTCCAATACACTGTACTTGCTGGCAACAGACGGGAGTGCTATGTGCACTGTGTATGGCAATGGGAGCGCAATAGTGACTCTTCTTACCAGAAAACAACTCTTGCTAGTAGGACAAGAAACTGCATGTGATTCAAATCCATTTAGGACTGGAAACAAACGCTAGCTCGCCTTACAAGAAACACACTCTGCTTTTGAGAAAAGAGCACTCTTCTAATCTACTGTGTTTCCTATAGGGCCAGAAGAGGGAGCTTGCTGAGAACAAAAGAACTGTGCTTCCTACACACAGGGGCCATATCTAGTTCAACTCTGCTTAGGAAATTGACAAGAACAGTAGCTTCTCTTCAGTCCAATACACTGTACTGCTGGGAACAGACATGAGTGCTATTTGCACTGTGATTAGCAAATGGAGCACAATAGTGACTCTTCTTAGCAGAAAACAACTCCTGCTCGTAGGACCAGAAACTGCATGTGATTCAACTCAATTTCTGACTGGGAAACAAATACTAGCTTGCCTTACAAGAAACACACTCTGCTTTTGAGAAAAGAGCACTCTTCTAATCTACTGTGTTTCCTTGAGGGCCAGAACAGTGAGATTGCTCAGAACAAAAGAACTGTGCTTCCGACGTACGGGCCATATCTAGTTCAACTCCACTTAGGAAACTGACGAGAACAGTAGCTTCTCTTCAGTCCAATGCATTGTACTTGCTGGGAACAGACGCGAGTGCTATTTGCACAGTGTATGTCAATGGGAGCGCAATAGTGACTCTTCTTAGCAGAAAACAACTCTTGCTCGTAGGACCAGAAACTGCATGTGTTTCAACTCCGTTTAGGACTGGGAAACAAATGCTAGCTTGCCTTACAAGAAACACACTCTGCTTTTGAGAAAAGAGCACTCTTCTACTATACTGTGTTTCCTATAGGGCCAGAACAGTGAGCTTGCTCAGAACAAAAGAACTGTGCTTCCTACACACACGGGCCATATCTAGTTCATCTCTTCTCAGGAAACTGAGAAGAACAGTAGCTTCTCTTCAGTCCAATACACTGTACTTGCTGGGAAAGGACGCGAGTGCTATTTGCACTGTGTATGACAAATGGAGCGCAATAGTGACTCTTCTTAGCAGAAAACAACTCCTGCTCGTAGGACCAGAAACTGCATGTGATTCAACTCCATTTCTGACTGGGAAACAAATACTAGCTCGCCTTACAAGAAACACACTCTGCTTTTGAGAAAAGAGCGCTCTTCTAATCTACTGTGTTTCCTATAGGGCCAGAACAGTGAGCTTGCTCAGAACAAAAGAACTGTGCTTCCTACACACACGGGCCTTATCTAGTTCAACTCCACTTAGGAAACTGACGAGAACAGTAGCTTCTCTTCAGTCCAATACACTGTACTTGCTGGGAACAGACGCAAGTGCTATTTGCACTGTGTATGGCAAATGTAGCACAATAGTGACTCTTCTTACCAGAAAACAACTCTTGCTCGTAGGACAAGAAACTGCATGTGATTCAACTCCATTTAGGACTGGGAAACAAACACTAGCTCGCCTTACAAGAAACACATTCTGCTTTTGAGAAAAGAGCACTCTTCTACTATACTGTGTTTCCTATAGGGCCAGAACAGGGAGCTTGCTCAGAACAAAAGAACTGTGCTTCCTACACACACGGGCCATATCTAGTTCAACTCTGCTTAGGAACCTGACAAGAACAGTAGCTTCTCTTCAATCCAATACACTGTAATTGCTGGGAACAGACT
Organism: Peromyscus eremicus; assembly: GCF_949786415.1. Lineage (NCBI taxonomy): Eukaryota > Metazoa > Chordata > Mammalia > Rodentia > Cricetidae > Peromyscus > Peromyscus eremicus. Next base: position 282,320 of record NC_081422.1, read on the forward strand.
CGAGAGCTATTTGCACTGTGTATGGTAAATGGAGCGCAATAGTGACTCTTCTTACCAGAAAACAACTCTTGCTCGTAGGACAAGAAACTGCATGTGATTCAACTCCATTTAGGACTGGGAAACAAACACTAGCTCGCCTTACAAGAAACACATTCTGCTTTTGGGAAAAGTGCACTCTTCTACTCTCCTGTGTTTCCTATAGGGCCAGAACAGTGAGCTTGCTCAGAACAAAAGAACTGTGCTACCGACGTACAGGCCATATCTAGTTCAACTCCACTTAGGAAACTGACGAGAACAGTAGCTTCTCTTCAGTCCAATACATTGTACTTGCTGGGAACCGACGCGAGTGCTATTTGCACTGTGTATGGCAATGGGAACGCAATAGTGAATCTTCTTACCAGAAAACAACTCTTGCTAGTAGGACAAGAAACTGCATGTGATTCAAATCCATTTAGGACTGGAAACAAACGCTAGCTTGCCTTACAAGAAACACACTCTGCTTTTGAGAAAAGAGCACTCTTCTAATCTACTGTGTTTCCTAGAGGGCCAGACGAGGAAGCTTGCTCAGAACAAAAGAACTGTGCTTCCTACACACACGGGCCATATCTAGTTCAACTCTGCTTAGGAAACTGACAAGAACAGTAGCTTCTCTTCAGTCCAATACATTGTACTTGCTGGGAACAGACGCGAGTGCTATATGCACTGTGTATGTCAATGGGAGCGCAATAGTTATTCTTCTTAGCAGAAAACAACTCTTGCTCCTAGGACCAGAAACTGCATGTGTTTTAACTCCGTTTAGGACTAGTAAACAAACGCTACCTCGCCTTACAAGAAACACACTCTGCTTTTGAGAAAAGAGCACTCTTCTAATCTACTGTGTTTCCTATAGGGTCAGAACCATGAGCTTGCTCAGAACAAAAGAACTGTGCTTCCTACACACACGGGCCATATCTAGTTCAACTCTGCTTAGGAAACTGACAAGACCAGTAGCTTCTCTTCAGTCCAATACACTGTACTTGCTCGGAACAGACATGAGTGCTATTTGCACTGTGTATGGCAAATGGAGCGCAAGAGTGACTCTTCTTACCAGAAAACAACTCTTGCTCGTAGGACCAGGAACTGCATGTGATTCAACTCCATTTCTGACTGGGAAAAAAATACTAGCTCGCCTTACAAGAAACACACTCTGCTTTTGAGAAAAGAGCACTCTTCTAATCTATTGTGTTTCCTATAGGGCCAGAACAGTGAACTTGCTGAGAACAAAAGAACTGTGCTTCCTACACACACGGGCCATAACTAGTTCAACTCTGCTTAGAAACCTGACAAGAACAGTAGCTTCTCTTCAATCCAATACACTGTAATTGCTGGGAACAGACTCGAGAGCTATTTGCACTGTGTATGGTAAATGGAGCACAATAGTGACTCTTCTTACCAGAAAACAACTCTTGCTCGTAGGACAAGAAACTGCATGTGATTCAACTCCATTTAGGACTGGGAAACAAACACTAGCTCGCCTTACAAGAAACACATTCTGCTTTTGGGAAAAGTGCACTCTTCTACTCTCCTGTGTTTCCTATAGGGCCAGAACAGTGAGCTTGCTCAGAACAAAAGAACTGTGCTACCGACGTACAGGCCATATCTAGTTCAACTCCACTTAGGAAACTGACGAGAACAGTAGATTCTCTTCAGTCCAATACACTCTACTTGCTGGGAACAGACGTGAGTGCTATTTGCACTGTGTATGTCAATGGGAGCGCAATAGTGACTCTTCTTACCAGAAAACAACTCCTGCTCGTAGGACCAGAAACTGCGTGTGATTCAAATCCATTTCTGACTGGGAAACAAACACTAGGTTGCCTTACAAGAAACACACTCTGCTTTTGAGAAAAGAGCACTCTTCTACTCTCCTGTGTTTCCTATAGGGCCAGAACAGTGAGCTTGCTCAGAACAAAAGAACTGTTCTTCCCACACACGGGCCATATCTAGTTCAACTCTGCTTAGGAACCTGACAAGAACAGTAGCTTCTCTTCAATCCAATACACTGTACTTGCTGGGAACAGACTCAAGTGCTATTTGCACTGTGTATGGTAAATGGAGCACAATAGTGACTCTTCTTACCAGAAAACAACTCTTGCTCGTAGGACAAGAAACTGCATGTGATTCAACTCCATTTAGGACTGGGAAACAAACACTAGTTCGCGTTACAAGAAACACATTCTGCTTTTGAGAAAAGTGCACTCTTCTACTCTCCTGTGTTTCCTATAGGGCCAGAACAGTGAGCTTGCTCAGAACAAAAGAACTGTGCTACCGACATACGGGCCATATCTAGTTCAACTCCACTTAGGAAACTGACGAGAACAGTAGCTTCTCTTCAGTCCAATATATTGTACTTGCTGGGAACCGACGCGAGTGCTATTTGCACAGTGTATGTCAATGGGAGCGCAATAGTGACTCTTCTTAGCAGAAAACAACTCTTGCTCGTAGGACCAGAAACTGCATGTGTTTCAACTCCGTTTAGGACTGGGAAACAAAAGCTAGCTTGCCTTACAAGAAACACACTCTGCTTTTGAGAAAAGAGCACTCTTCTACTATCCTGTGTTTCCTATAGGGCCAGAAGAGTGGGCTTGCTCAGAACACAAGAGCTGTGCTTCCTACACACACGGGCCATATCTAGTTCAACTCTGCTTAGGAAACTGAGAAGAACAGTAGCTTCTCTTCAGTCCAATACACTGTACTTGCTGGGAACAGACGCGAGTGCTATTTGCACTTTGTATGGCAAATGGAGCGCAATAGTGACTCTTCTTACCAGAAAACAACTCCTGCTCGTAGGACCAGAAACTGCATGTGATTCAACTCCATTTCTGACTGGGAAACAAATACTAGCTCGCCTTACAAGAAACACACTCTGCTTTTGAGAAAAGAGCACTCTTGTAATCTGTGTTTCCTATAGGGCCAGAACAGTGAGCTTGCTCAGAACAAAAGAACTGTGCTTCCTACACACACGGGCCATATCTAGTTCAACTCCATTAGGAAACTGACAAGAACAGTAGCTTCTCTTCAGTCCAATACACTGTACTTGCTGGCAACAGACGGGAGTGCTATGTGCACTGTGTATGGCAATGGGAGCGCAATAGTGACTCTTCTTACCAGAAAACAACTCTTGCTAGTAGGACAAGAAACTGCATGTGATTCAAATCCATTTAGGACTGGAAACAAACGCTAGCTCGCCTTACAAGAAACACACTCTGCTTTTGAGAAAAGAGCACTCTTCTAATCTACTGTGTTTCCTATAGGGCCAGAAGAGGGAGCTTGCTGAGAACAAAAGAACTGTGCTTCCTACACACAGGGGCCATATCTAGTTCAACTCTGCTTAGGAAATTGACAAGAACAGTAGCTTCTCTTCAGTCCAATACACTGTACTGCTGGGAACAGACATGAGTGCTATTTGCACTGTGATTAGCAAATGGAGCACAATAGTGACTCTTCTTAGCAGAAAACAACTCCTGCTCGTAGGACCAGAAACTGCATGTGATTCAACTCAATTTCTGACTGGGAAACAAATACTAGCTTGCCTTACAAGAAACACACTCTGCTTTTGAGAAAAGAGCACTCTTCTAATCTACTGTGTTTCCTTGAGGGCCAGAACAGTGAGATTGCTCAGAACAAAAGAACTGTGCTTCCGACGTACGGGCCATATCTAGTTCAACTCCACTTAGGAAACTGACGAGAACAGTAGCTTCTCTTCAGTCCAATGCATTGTACTTGCTGGGAACAGACGCGAGTGCTATTTGCACAGTGTATGTCAATGGGAGCGCAATAGTGACTCTTCTTAGCAGAAAACAACTCTTGCTTGTAGGACCAGAAACTGCATGTGTTTCAACTCCGTTTAGGACTGGGAAACAAATGCTAGCTTGCCTTACAAGAAACACACTCTGCTTTTGAGAAAAGAGCATTCTTCTACTATACTGTGTTTCCTATAGGGCCAGAACAGTGAGCTTGCTCAGAACAAAAGAACTGTGCTTCCTACACACACGGGCCATATCTAGTTCATCTCTTCTCAGGAAACTGAGAAGAACAGTAGCTTCTCTTCAGTCCAATACACTGTACTTGCTGGGAACAGACGCGAGTGCTATTTGCACTGTGTATGACAAATGGAGCGCAATAGTGACTCTTCTTAGCAGAAAACAACTCCTGCTTGTAGGACCAGAAACTGCATGTGATTCAATTCCATTTCTGACTGGGAAACAAATACTAGCTCGCCTTACAAGAAACACACTCTGCTTTTGAGAAAAGAGCGCTCTTCTAATCTACTGTGTTTCCTATAGGGCCAGAACAGTGAGCTTGCTCAGAACAAAAGAACTGTGCTTCCTACACACAGGGGCCATATGTAGTTCAACTCTGCTTAGGAAACTGACAAGAACAGTAGCTTCTCTTCAGTACAATATACTGTACTGCTGGGAACAGACATGAGTGCTATTTGCACTGTGTAATGCAAATGGAGCACAATAGTGACTCTTCTTACCAGAAAACAACTCCTGCTCGTAGGACCAGAAACTGCATGTGATTCAACTCCATTTAGGACTGGGAAACAAACACTAGCTTGCCTTACAAGAAACACACTCTGCTTTTGAGAAAAGAGCACTCTTCTAATCTACTGTGTTTCCTATAGGGCCAGAACAGTGAGCTTGCTCAGAACAAAAGAACTGTGCTTCCTACACACACGTGCCATATCTAGTTCAACTCCACTTAGGAAACTGACGAGAACAGTAGCTTCTCTTCAGTCCAATATATTGTACTTGCTGGGAACAGACGTGAGTGCTATTTGCACTGTGTATGGCAATGGGAGCGCAATAGTGACTCTTCTTGGCAGAAAACAACTCTTGCTCGTAGGACCAGAAACTGCATGTGTTTCAACTCCGTTTAGGACTGGGAAACAAATGCTAGCTTGCCTTACAAGAAACACACTCTTCTTTTGAGAAAAGAGCACTCTTCTACTATACTGTGTTTCCTATAGGGCCAGAACAGTGAGCTTGCTCAGAACAAAAGAAATGTGCTTCCTACACACACGGGCCATATCTAGTTCATCTCTTCTCAGGAAACTGAGAAGAACAGTAGCTTCTCTTCAGTCCAATACACTGTACTTGCTGGGAATGGACGCGAGTGCTATTTGCACTGTGTATGACAAATGGAGCGCAATAGTGACTCTTCTTAGCAGAAAACAACTCCTGCTCGTAGGACCAGAAACTGCATGTGACTCAACTCCATTTCTGACTGGGAAACAAATACTAGCTCGCCTTACAAGAAACACACTCTGCTTTTGAGAAAAGAGCACTCTTCTACTCTACTGTGTTTCCTATAGGGCCAGAACAGTGAGCTTGCTCAGAACAAAAGAACTGTTCTTCCTACACACACGGGCCATATCTAGTTCAACTCTGCTTAGGAACCTGACAAGAACAGTAGCTTCTCTTCAATCCAATACACTGTACATGCTGGGAACAGAATCGAGTGCTATGTGCACTGTGTATGGTAAATGGAGCGCAATAGTGACTCTTCTTACCAGAAAACAACTCTTGCTCGTAGGACAAGAAACTGCATGTGATTCAAGTCCATTTAGGACTGGGAAACAAACACTAGCTCGCCTTACAAGAAACACACTCTGCTTTTGAGAAAAGAGCACTCTTCTAATCTATTGTGTTTCCTATAGGGCCAGAACAGTGAACTTGCTGAGAACAAAAGAACTGTGCTTCCTACACACACGGGCCATATCTAGTTCAACTCCACTTAGGAAACTGACGAGAACAGTAGCTTCTCTTCAGTCCAATACACTGTACTTGCTGGGAACAGACGTGACTGCTATTTGCACTGTGTATGGCAATGGGAGCGCAACAGTGACTCTTCTTAGCAGAAAACAACTCTTGCTCGTAGGACCAGAAACTGCATGTGTTTCAACTCCGTTTAGGACTGGGAAACAAATGCTAGCTTGCCTTACAAGAAACACACTCTGATTTTGAGAAAAGAGCACTCTTCTACTATACTGTGTTTCCTATAGGGCCAGAACAGTGAGCTTGCTCAGAACAAAAGAACTGTGCTTCCTACACACATGGGCCATATCTAGTTCATCTCTTCTCAGGAAACTGAGAAGAACAGTAGCTTCTCTTCAGTCCAATACACTGTACTTGCTGGGAACAGAATCGAGTGCTATTTGCACTGTGTATGACAAATGGAGCGCAATAGTGACTCTTCTTAGCAGAAAACAACTCCTGCTTGTAGGACCAGAAACTGCATGTGATTCAACTCCATTTCTGACTGGGAAACAAATACTAGCTCGCATTACAAGAAACACACTCTGCTTTTGAGAAAAGAGCACTCTTCTAATCTACTGTGTTTCCTGTAGGGCCAGAACAATGAGCTTGCTCAGAACAAAAGAACTTGCTTCCAACGTACAGGCCATATCTAGTTCAACTCCACTTAGGAAACTGACGAGAACAGTAGCTTCTCTTCAGTCCAATACACTGTACTTGCTGGGAACAGACGCGAGTGCTATTTGCACTGTGTATGGCAATGGGAGCGCAATAGTGATTCTTCTTAGCAGAAAACAACTCTTGCACATAGGACCAGAAACTGCATGTGTTTCAACTCCGTTTAGGACTGGGAAACAAACGCTAGCTCGCCTTACAAGAAACACACTCTGCTTTTGAGAAAAGAGCACTCTTCTAATCTACTGTGTTTCCTATAGGGCCAGAACAGTGAGCTTGCTCAGAACAAAAGAACTGTGCTTCCTACAAACACGGGCCATATCTAGTTCATCTCTTCTCAGGAAACTGAGAAGAACAGTAGCTTCTCTTCAGTCCAATACACTGTACTTGCTGGGAACAGATGCGAGTGCTATTTGCACTGAGTATGACAAATGTAGCACAATAGTGACTCTTCTTACCAGAAAACAACTCTTGCTCGTAGGACAAGAAACTGCATGTGATTCAACTCCATTTAGGACTGGGAAACAAACACTAGCTCGCCTTACAAGAAACACATTCTGCTTTTGAGAAAAGAGCACTCTTCTACTCTACTGTGTTTCCTATAGGGCCAGAACAGGGAGCTTGCTCAGAACAAAAGAACTGTGCTTCCTACACACACGGGCCATATCTAGTTTAACTCTGCTTAGGAACCTGACAAGAACAGTAGCTTCTCTTCAATCCAATACACTGTAATTGCTGGGAACAGACTCGAGAGCTATTTGCACTGTGTATGGCAATGGGAGCGCAATAGTGACTCTTCTTACCTGAAAACAACTCTTGCACGTAGGACCAGACACTGCATGTGTTTCAACTCCGTTTAGGACTGGGAAACAAACACTAGCTCGCCTTACAAGAAACACATTCTGCTTTTGGGAAAAGTGCACTCTTCTACTCTCCTGTGTTTCCTATAGGGCCAGAACAGTGAGCTTGCTCAGAACAAAAGAACTGTGCTACCGACGTACAGGCCATATCTAGTTCAACTCCACTTAGGAAACTGTCGAGAACAGTAGCTTCTCTTCAGTCCAATACATTGTACTTGCTGGGAACAGACGTGAGTGCTATTTGCACTGTGTATGGCAATGGGAACGCAATAGTGACTCATCATAGCAGAAAACAACTCCTGCTGGTAGGACCAGAAACTGCATGTGATTGAACTCCATTTCTGACTGGGAAACAAACACTAGCTCGCCTTACAAGAAACAAATTCTGCTTTTGAGAAAAGAGCACTCTTCTAATCTACTGTGTTTCCTATAGGGCCAGAACAGGGAGCTTGCTCAGAACAAAAGAACTGTGCTTCCTACACACACGGGCCATATCTAGTTCAACTCTGCTTAGGAAACTGACAAGAACAGTAGCTTCTCTTCAGTCCAATATACTGTACTGCTGGGAACAGTCGTGAGTGCTATTTGTACTGTGTATAGCAAATGGAGCACAATAGTGACTCTTCTTACCAGAAAACAACTCTTGCTTGTAGGACAAGAAACTGCATGTGATTCAACTCCATTTCTGACTGGGAAACAAATACTAGCTCGCCTTACAAGAAACACACTCTGCTTTTGATAAAAGAGCACTCTCAAATCTACTGTGTTTCCTATAGGGCCAGAACAGTGAGCTTGCTCATAACAAAAGAAGTGTGCTTCCGAAGTACGGGCTATATCTAGTTCAACTCCACTTAGGAAACTGACGAGAACAGTAGCTTCTCTTCAGAACAATACACTGTACTTGCTGGGAAGAGACGCAAGTGCAATTTGCACTGTGTATGGCAATGGGAGCGCAATAATGACTCTTCTTAGCAGAAAACAACTCTTGCTCGTAGGACCAGAAACTGCATGTGTTTCTACTCCATTTAGGACTGGGAAACAAATGCTAGCTCGCCTTACAAGAAACACACTCTTCTTTTGAGAAAAGAGCACCCTTCTACTATACTGTGTTTCCTATAGGGCCAGAACAGTGAGCTTGCTCAGAACAAAAGAACTGTGCTTCCTACACACACGGGCCATATCTAGTTCAACTATGCTTAGCAACCTGACGAGAAGAGTAGCTTCTCTTCAGTCCAATACACTGTACTTGCTGGGAACAGACGCGAGTGCTATTTGCACTGTATATGGCAAAGGGAGCATAATACTCTTCTTAGCAGAAAACAACTCTTGCTCGTAGGACCAGAAACTGCATGTGTTTCAACTCCGTTTAGGACTGGGAAACAAAAGCTAGCTTGCCTTACAAGAAACACACTCTGCTTTTGAGAAAAGTGCACTCTTCTACTCTCCTGTGTTTCCTATAGGGCCAGAAGAGTGAGCTTGCTCAGAACAAAAGAGCTGTGCTTCCTACACACACGGGCCATATCTAGTTCAACTCTGCTTAGGAACCTGACAAGAACAGTAGCTTCTCTTCAGTCCAATACACTGTACTTGCTGGGAACAGACGCGAGTGCTATTTGCACTCTGTATGGCAAATGGAACACAATAGTGACTCTTCTTACCAGAAAACAACTACTGCTCATAGGATCAGAAACTGCATGTGATTCAACTCCATTCCTGACTGGGAAACAAATACTAGCACGCCTTACAAGAAACACACTCTGCTTTTGATAAAAGAGCACTCTCAAATGTACTGTGTTTCCTATAGGGCCAGAACAGTGAGCTTGCTCAGAACAAAAGAACTGTGCTTCCGACGTACGGGCCATATCTAGTTCAACTCCACTTAGGAAACTGACGAGAACAGTAGCTTCTCCTCAGTCCAATACACTGTACTTGCTGGGAACAGACGCGAGTGCTATTTGCACTCTGTATGGCAATGGGAGCGCAATAGTGACTCTTATTACCAGAAAACAACTCTTCCTAGTAGGACAAGAAACTGCATGTGATTCAAATCTATTTAGGACTGGGAAACAAACACTAGATCGCCTTACAAGAAAAACACTCTGCTTTTGAGAAAAGAGCACTCTTTTGCTCTCCTGTGTTTCCTATAGGGCCAGAAGAGTGAGCTTGCTCAGAACAAAAGAACTGTGCTTCCTACACACGGTCCATATCTAGTTCAACTCTGCTTAGGAAACTGACAAGAACAGTAGCTTCTCTTCAGTCCAATACACTGTACTTGCTGGGAACAGACGCGAGTGTTATTTGCATTGTGTATGGCAAATGGAGCACAATAGTGACTCTTCTTACAAGAAAACAACTCCTGCTCGTAGGACAAGAAATTGCATGTGATTCAACTCCATTTCTGACTGGACAACAAATACTAGCTTCCCTTAGAAGAAACACACTCTGCTTTTGAGAAAAGAGCAGTCTTCTAATCTACTGTGTTTCCTATAGGGCCAGAACAGTGAGCTTGCTCAGAACAAAAGAACTGTGCTTCCAATATATGGGCCATATCTAGTTCAACTCCACTTAGCAAACTGACGAAAACAGTAGTTTCTCTTCAGTCCAATACATTGTACTTGTTGGGAACACACGCAAGTGCTATTTGCTCTGTGTTTGGCAATTGGAGCGCAATAGTGACTCTTCTTAGCAGAAAACAACTCTTGCTCGTAGGACCAGAAAGTGCATTTGTTTCAACTCCATTTAGGACTGGGAAACAAATGCTAGCTTGCCTTACAAGAAACAAACTGTGGTTTTGAGAAAAGAGCAGTCTTCTAATCTACTGTGTTTCCTATAGGGCCAGAACAGTGAGCTTGCACAGAACAAAAGAACTGTGCTTCCTACACACACGGCCATATCTAGATCAACTCTGCTTAGGAAACTGACAAGAACAGTAGCTTCTCTTCAGTCCAATACACTGTACTTGCTGGAACAGACACGAGTGCTATTTGCACTGTGTATGGCAATGGGAGCGCAATAGTGATTCTTCTTACCTGAAAACAACTCTTGCTCATAGGACCAGACTGCATGTGATTCAACTCCGTTTAGGACTGGGAAACAAATGCTAGCTCGCCTTACAAGAAACACACTCTGCTTTTGAGAAAAGAGCACTCTTCTACTCTACTGTGTTTCCTATAGGGCCAGAACAGTGAGCTTGCTCAGAAAAAAAGAACTGTGCTTCCAACACACACGGGCCATATCTAGTTGAACTCTGCTTAGCAACCTGACAAGAACAGTAGCTTCTCTTCAGTCCAATACACTGTATTTGCTGGTAACAGACGCGAGTGCTATTTGCACTGTATATGGCAAAGGGAGCATAATACTCTTCTTAGCAGAAAACAACTCTTGCTCGTAGGACCAGAAACTGCATGTGTTTCAACTCCGTTTAGGACTGGGAAACAAACCCTAGCTCGCCTTACAAGAAACACTCTCTGCTTTTGAGAAAAGAGCACTCTTCTACTCTCCTGTGTTTCCTATAGGGCCAGAAGAGTGAGCTTGCTCAGAACAAAAGAGCTGTGCTTCCTACACACGGGCCATATCTAGTTCAACTCTGCTTAGAAAACTGACAAGAACAGTAGCTTCTCTTCAGTCCAATACACTGTACATGCTGGGAACAGACGCGAGTGCTATTTGCACTGTGTATGGCAAATGGAGCGCAATAGTGACTCTTTTTACCAGAAAAAAACTCCTCCTCGTAGGACCAGAAACTGCATGTGATTCAACTCCATTTCTGACTGGGAAACAAATACTAGCTTGCCTTAGAAGAAACACACTCTGCTTTGGAGAAAAGAGCACTCTTCTAATCTACTGTGTTTCCTATAGTGCCAGAACAGTGAGCTTGCTCAGAACAAAAGAACTGTGCTTCCGACCTACCTGCCATATCTAGTTCAACTCCACTTAGGAAACTGACGACAACAGTAGTTTCTCTTCAGTCCAATACATTGCACTTGTTGGGAACAGATGCGGGTGCTATTTGCACTGTGTATGGCAATGGGAGCGCAATAGTGACTCTTCTTACCAGAAAACAACTCTTGCTCGTAGGACCAGAAACTGCATGTGTTTCAGCTCCGTTTAGGACTGGGAAACAAATGCTTCCTTGCCTTACAAGAAACACACTCTGCTTTTGAGAAAAGAGCACTCTTCTAATCTACTCTGTTTCCTATAGGGCCAGAACAGTGAGCTTGCTCAGAACAAAAGAACTGTGCTTCCTACACACACGGGCCACATCTAGTTCAACTCTGCTTAGGAAACTGAGAAGAACAGTAGCTTCTCTTCAGTCCAATACACTGTACTTGCTGGGAACAGACGCGAGTGCTATTTGCACTGTGTATGGCAATGGGAGCGCAATAGTGACTCTTCTTTACCAGAAAACAACTCCTGCTCGTAGGACCAAAAACTGCATGTGATTCAACTCTATTTCTGACTGGGAAACAAAAACTAGCTCGCCTTACAAGAAACACACTCTGCTTTTGAGAAAAGAGCACTCTTCTAATCTACTGTGTTTCCTATAGGTCCAGAACAGTGAGCTTGCTCAGAACAAAAGAGCTGTGCTTCCTACACACACAGGCCATATCTAGTTCAACTCTGCTTAGGAAACTGAGAAGAACAGTAGCTTCTCTTCAGTCCAATACACTGTACTTGCTGGGAACAGACGTGAGTGCTATTTGCACTGTGTATGGCAAATGGAGCTCAATAGTGACTCTTCTTACCAGAAAACAACTCTTGCTAGTAGGACAAGAAACTGCATGTGATTCAAATCCATTTAGGACTGGGAAACATATACTAGCTTGCCTTACAAGAAACACACTCTGCTTTTGAGAAAAGAGCACTCTTCTACTCTCCTTTGATTCCTATAGGGCCAGAACAGTGAGCTTGCTCAGAACAAAAGAACTGTGCTTCCGACATAGGGGTCATATCTAGTTCAACTCCACTTAGGAAACTGACGAGAACAGTAGCTTCTCTTCAGTCCAATACACTGTACTTGCTGGGAACAGACGGGAGTGCTATTTGCACTGTGTATGGCAATGGGAGCGCAATAGTGACTCTTCTTACCAGGAAACAACTCTTGCTAGTAGGACAAGTAACTGCATGTGATTCAAATCCATTTAGGACTGGGAAACAAACGCTAGCTCGCCTTACAAGAAACACACTCTGCTTTTGAGAAAAGAGCACTCTTCTACTCTCCTGTGTTTCCTATAGGGCCAGAAGAGTGAGCTTTCTCACAACAAAAGAACTGTGCTTCCTACACACACGGGCCATATCTAGTTCAACTCTGCTTAGCAAACTGACAAGAACAGTAGCTTCTCTTCAGTCCAATACACTGTACTTGCTGGGAACAGACGCAAGTGCTATTTGCACTGTGTATGGCAAATGGAGTGCAATAGTGACTCTTCTTACCAGAAAAAAACTCTTGCTAGTATAACAAGAAACTGCATGTGATTCAACTCCATTTAGGACTGGGAAACAAAAGCTAGCTCGCCTTACAAGAAACACACTCTGCTTTTGAGAAAAGTGCACTCTTCTACTCTCCAGTGTTTCCTATAGGGCCAAAAGAATGAGCTTGCTCAGAACAAAAGAACTGTGCTTCCTACACACACGGGCCATATCTAGTTCAACTCTGCTTAGGAAACTGACAAGAACAGTAGCTTCTCTTCAGTCCAATACACTGTACTTGCTGGGAAGAGACGCGAGTGTTATTTGCATTGTGTATGGCAAATGGAGCACAATAGTGACTCTTCTTACAAGAAAACAACTCCTGCTCGTAAGACCAGAAATTGCATGTGATTCAACTCCATTTCTGACTGGGAAACAAATACTAGCTTCCCTTAGAAGAAACACACTCTGCTTTTGAGAAAAGAGCAGTCTTCTAATCTACTGTGTTTCCTATAGGGCCAGAACAGTGAGCTTGCTCAGAACAAAAGAACTGTGCTTCCAATGTATGGGCCATATCTAGTTCAACTCCACTTAGCAAACTGACGAAAACAGTAGTTTCTCTTCAGTCCAATACATTGTACTTGTTGGGAACAGACGCGAGTGCTATTTGCACTGTGTTTGGCAATTGGAGTGCAATAGTGACTCTTCTTAGCAGAAAACAACTCTTGCTCGTAGGACCAGAAACTGCATTTGTTTCAACTCCGTTTAGGACTGGAAAACAAATGCTAGCTCGCCTTACAAGAAACACACTCTGCTTTTGAGAAAAGAGCAGTCTTCTAATCTACTGTGTTTCCTAAAGGGCCAGAACAGTGAGCTTGCACAGAACAAAAGAACTGTGCTTCCTACACACACGGGCCATATCTACTTCAACTCTGCTTAGGAAACTGACAAGAACAGTAGCTTCTCTTCAGTCCAATACACTGTACTTGCTGGAACAGACACGAGTGCTATTTGCACTGTGTATGGCAAATGGAGCGCAATAGTGACTCTTCTTACCAGAAAACAACTCCTGCTGGTAGGACAAGATACTGCATGTGATTCAACTCCATTTAGGACTGGGAAACAAATACTAGCTCGCCTTAGAAGAAACACACTCTGCTTTTGAGAAAAGAGCACTCTTCTAATCTACTGCCTTTCCTATAGGGCCACAACAGTGAGCTTGCTCAGAACAAAAGAACTGTGCCTCCGACTTATGGGCCGTATCTAGTTCAACTCCACTTAGGAAACTGACGAGAAAAGTCACTTCTCTTCAGTCCTATACATTGTACTTGCTGGGAAAAGACGCTAGTGCTATTTGAATTGTGTATGGCAATGGGAGCGCAATAGTGACTCTTCTTATCAGAAAACAACTCTTGCTCATAGGACCAGAAACTGCATGTGATTCAACTCCGTTTTAGACTTGGAAACAAATGCTAGCTCGCCTTACAGGAAACACACTCTGCTTTTGAGAAAAGAGCACTCTTCTACTATACTGTGTTTCCTATAGGGCCAGAACAGTGAGCTTGCTCAGACCAAAAGAACTGTGCTTCCTACACACACGGGCCATATCTAGTTCAACTCTGCTTAGGAACCTGACAAGAACAGTAGCTTCTCTTCAGTCCAATACACTGTACTTGCTGGGAACAGATGCGAGTGCTATTTGCACTGTATATGGCAAAGGGAGCATAATACTCTTCTTAGCAGAAAACAACTCTTGCTCGTAGGACCAGAAACCGCATGTGATTCAACTCCATTTAGGACTGGGAAACAAACGCTATCTCGCCTTACAAGAAACACACTCTGCTTTTGAGAAAAGAGCACTCTTCTACTCTACTGTGTTTCCTATTGGGCCAGAACAGTGAGCTTGCTCAGAACAAAAGAACTGTGCTTCCAACATACGGGCCATATCTAGTTCAACTCCACTTAGGAAACTGACGAGAACAGTAGCTTCTCTTCAGACCAATACACTGTACTTGCTGGAAAGAGATGCGAGTGCTATTTGCACTGTATATGGCAAAGGGAGCATAATTCTCTTCTTAGCAGAAAACACCGCTTGATCGTAGGACCAGAAACTGCATGTGTTTCAACTCCGTTTAGGACTGGGAAACAAACGCTAGCTTGCCTTACAAGAAACACACTCTGCTTTTGAGAAAAGAGCACTCTTCTACTCTCCTGTGTTTCCTATTGGGCCAGAACAGTGAGCTTGCTCAGAACAAAAGAACTGAGCTTCCTACACACACGGCCTTATCTAGTTCAACTCTGCTTAGGATACGACAAGAACAGTAGCTTCTCTTTAATCCAATACACTGTACTTGCTGGGAACAGACGCGAGTGCTCTTTGCACTGTGTATGGCAAATGGAGCGCAATAGTGACTCTTCTTGCCAGAAAACAACTCTTGCTCGTAGGACAAGAAACTGCATGTGATTCAACTCCATTTAGGAATGGGAAACAAACACTAGCTCGCCTTACAAGAAACACATTCTGCTTTTGAGAAAAGAGCACTCTTCTACTCTACTGTGTTTCCTATAGGGCCAGAACAGTGAGCTTGCTCAGAACAAAAGAACTGTGCTTCCGATGTATGGGCCATATCTAGTTCAACTCCACTTAGGAAACTGACGAGAACTGTAGTTTCTCTTCAGTCCAATACATTGTACTTGTTGGGAACAGACGCGAGTGCTATTTGCACTGTGTATGGCAATGGGAGCCCAATAGTGACTCTTCTTACCAGAAAAAAACTCTTGCTCATAGGACCAGAAACTGCATGTGTTTCAACTCCGTTTAGGACTGGGAAACAAACGCTAGCTCGCCTTACAAGAAACACACTCTGCTTTTGAGAAAAGAGCACTCTTCTACTCTACTGTGTTTCCTATAGGGCCAGAACAGTGAGCTTGCTCAGAACAAAAGAACTGTGCTTCCTACACACACGGGCCATATCTAGTTCAACTCCACTTAGGAAACTGACGAGAACAGTAGCTTCTCTTCAGTCCAATACATTGTACTTACTGGGAACAGACGCGAGTGCTATTTGCACTGTGTAATGCAATGGGAGTGCACTAGTGACTCTTCTTAGCAGAAAACAACTCTTGCTTGTAGGACCAGAAACTGCATGTGATTCAACTCCATTTAGGACTGGGAAACAAACGCTAGCTCGCCTTACAAGAAACACACTCTGCTTTTGAGAAAAGAGCACTCTTCTACTCTCCTGTGTTTCCTATAGGGCCAAAAGAATGAGCTTGCTCAGAACAAAAGAACTGTGCTTCCTACACTCACGGGCCATATCTAGTTCAACTCTGCTTAGGAAACTGACAAGAACAGTAGCTTCTCTTCAGTCCAATACACTGTACTTGCTGGGAACAGACGCGAGTGTTATTTGCATTGTGTATGGCAAATGGAGCACAATAGTGACTCTTCTTACAAGAAAACAACTCCTGCTCGTAGGACCAGAAATTGCATGTGATTCAACTCCATTTCTGACTGGGAAACAAATACTAGCTTCCCTTAGAAGAAACACACTCTGCTTTTGAGAAAAGAGCAGTCTTCTAATCTACTGTGTTTCCTATAGGGCCAGAACAGTGAGCTTGCTCAGAACAAAAGAACTGTGCTTCCAATGTATGGGCCATATCTAGTTCAACTCCACTTAGCAAACTGACGAAAACAGTAGTTTCTCTTCAGTCCAATACATTGTACTTGTTGGGAACAGACGCGAGTGCTATTTGCACTGTGTTTGGCAATTGGAGTGCAATAGTGACTCTTCTTAGCAGAAAACAACTCTTGCTCGTAGGACCAGAAACTGCATTTGTTTCAACTCCGTTTAGGACTGGAAAACAAATGCTAGCTCGCCTTACAAGAAACACACTCTGCTTTTGAGAAAAGAGCAGTCTTCTAATCTACTGTGTTTCCTATAGGGCCAGAACAGTGAGCTTGCACAGAACAAAAGAACTGTGCTTCCTACACACACGGGCCATATCTACTTCAACTCTGATTAGGAAACTGACAAGAACAGTAGCTTCTCTTCAGTCCAATACCCTGTACTTGCTGGAACAGACACGAGTGCTATTTGCACTGTGTATGGCAAATGGAGCGCAATAGTGACTCTTCTTACCAGAAAACAACTCCTGCTGGTAGGACAAGATACTGAATGTGATTCAACTCCATTTAGGACTGGGAAACAAATACTAGCTCGCCTTAGAAGAAACACACTCTGCTTTTGAGAAAAGAGCACTCTTCTAATCTACTGCCTTTCCTATAGGGCCACAACAGTGAGCTTGCTCAGAACAAAAGAAATGTGCCTCCGACTTATGGGCCGTATCTAGTTCAACTCCACTTAGGAAACTGACGAGAAAAGTCACTTCTCTTCAGTCCTACACATTGTACTTGCTGGGAAAAGACGCTAGTGCTATTTGAATTGTGTATGGCAATGGGAGCGCAATAGTGACTCTTCTTATCAGAAAACAACTCTTGCTCATAGGACCAGAAACTGCATGTGATTCAACTCCGTTTTAGACTGGGAAACAAATGCTAGCTCGCCTTACAGGAAACACACTCTGCTTTTGAGAAAAGAGCATCCTTCAACTCTACTGTGTTTCCTATAGGGCCAGAACAGTGAGCTTGCTCAGAACAAAAGAACTGTGCTTCCTACACACACGGGCCATATCTAGTTCAACTCCACTTAGGAAACTGACGAGAACAGTAGCTCCTCTTCAGTCCAATACATTGTACTTACTGGGAACAGACGCGAGTGCTATTTGCACTGTGTAATGCAATGGGAGTGCACTAGTGACTCTTCTTAGCAGAAAACAACTCTTGCTTGTAGGACCAGAAACTGCATGTGATTCAACTCCATTTAGGACTGGGAAACAAACGCTAGCTCGCCTTACAAGAAACACACTCTGCTTTTGAGAAAAGAGCACTCTTCTACTCTCCTGTGTTTCCTATAGGGCCAAAAGAATGAGCTTGCTCAGAACAAAAGAACTGTGCTTCCTACACTCACGGGCCATATCTAGTTCAACTCTGCTTAGGAAACTGACAAGAACAGTAGCTTCTCTTCAGTCCAATACACTGTACTTGCTGGGAACAGACGCGAGTGTTATTTGCATTGTGTATGGCAAATGGAGCACAATAGTGACTCTTCTTACAAGAAAACAACTCCTGCTCGTAGGACCAGAAATTGCATGTGATTCAACTCCATTTCTGACTGGGAAACAAATACTAGCTTCCCTTAGAAGAAACACACTCTGCTTTTGAGAAAAGAGCAGTCTTCTAATCTACTGTGTTTCCTATAGGGCCAGAACAGTGAGCTTGCTCAGAACAAAAGAACTGTGCTTCCAATGTATGGGCCATATCTAGTTCAACTCCACTTAGCAAACTGACGAAAACAGTAGTTTCTCTTCAGTCCAATACATTGTACTTGTTGGGAACAGACGCGAGTGCTATTTGCACTGTGTTTGGCAATTGGAGTGCAATAGTGACTCTTCTTAGCAGAAAACAACTCTTGCTCGTAGGACCAGAAACTGCATTTGTTTCAACTCCGTTTAGGACTGGAAAACAAATGCTAGCTCGCCTTACAAGAAACACACTCTGCTTTTGAGAAAAGAGCAGTCTTCTAATCTACTGTGTTTCCTATAGGGCCAGAACAGTGAGCTTGCACAGAACAAAAGAACTGTGCTTCCTACACACACGGGCCATATCTACTTCAACTCTGATTAGGAAACTGACAAGAACAGTAGCTTCTCTTCAGTCCAATACCCTGTACTTGCTGGAACAGACACGAGTGCTATTTGCACTGTGTATGGCAAATGGAGCGCAATAGTGACTCTTCTTACCAGAAAACAACTCCTGCTGGTAGGACAAGATACTGAATGTGATTCAACTCCATTTAGGACTGGGAAACAAATACTAGCTCGCCTTAGAAGAAACACACTCTGCTTTTGAGAAAAGAGCACTCTTCTAATCTACTGCCTTTCCTATAGGGCCACAACAGTGAGCTTGCTCAGAACAAAAGAAATGTGCCTCCGACTTATGGGCCGTATCTAGTTCAACTCCACTTAGGAAACTGACGAGAAAAGTCACTTCTCTTCAGTCCTACACATTGTACTTGCTGGGAAAAGACGCTAGTGCTATTTGAATTGTGTATGGCAATGGGAGCGCAATAGTGACTCTTCTTATCAGAAAACAACTCTTGCTCATAGGACCAGAAACTGCATGTGATTCAACTCCGTTTTAGACTGGGAAACAAATGCTAGCTCGCCTTACAGGAAACACACTCTGCTTTTGAGAAAAGAGCATCCTTCAACTCTACTGTGTTTCCTATAGGGCCAGAACAGTGAGCTTGCTCAGAACAAAAGAACTGTGCTTCCTACACACACGGGCCATATCTAGTTCAACTCCACTTAGGAAACTGACGAGAACAGTAGCTCCTCTTCAGTCCAATACATTGTACTTACTGGGAACAGACGCGAGTGCTATTTGCACTGTGTAATGCAATGGGAGTGCACTAGTGACTCTTCTTAGCAGAAAACAACTCTTGCTTGTAGGACCAGAAACTGCATGTGATTCAACTCCATTTAGGACTGGGAAACAAACGCTAGCTCGCCTTACAAGAAACACACTCTGCTTTTGAGAAAAGAGCACTCTTCTACTCTCCTGTGTTTCCTATAGGGCCAAAAGAATGAGCTTGCTCAGAACAAAAGAACTGTGCTTCCTACACTCACGGGCCATATCTAGTTCAACTCTGCTTAGGAAACTGACAAGAACAGTAGCTTCTCTTCAGTCCAATACACTGTACTTGCTGGGAACAGACGCGAGTGTTATTTGCATTGTGTATGGCAAATGGAGCACAATAGTGACTCTTCTTACAAGAAAACAACTCCTGCTCGTAGGACCAGAAATTGCATGTGATTCAACTCCATTTCTGACTGGGAAACAAATACTAGCTTCCCTTAGAAGAAACACACTCTGCTTTTGAGAAAAGAGCAGTCTTCTAATCTACTGTGTTTCCTATAGGGCCAGAACAGTGAGCTTGCTCAGAACAAAAGAACTGTGCTTCCAATGTATGGGCCATATCTAGTTCAACTCCACTTAGCAAACTGACGAAAACAGTAGTTTCTCTTCAGTCCAATACATTGTACTTGTTGGGAACAGACGCGAGTGCTATTTGCACTGTGTTTGGCAATTGGAGTGCAATAGTGACTCTTCTTAGCAGAAAACAACTCTTGCTCGTAGGACCAGAAACTGCATTTGTTTCAACTCCGTTTAGGACTGGAAAACAAATGCTAGCTCGCCTTACAAGAAACACACTCTGCTTTTGAGAAAAGAGCAGTCTTCTAATCTACTGTGTTTCCTATAGGGCCAGAACAGTGAGCTTGCACAGAACAAAAGAACTGTGCTTCCTACACACACGGGCCATATCTACTTCAACTCTGATTAGGAAACTGACAAGAACAGTAGCTTCTCTTCAGTCCAATACCCTGTACTTGCTGGAACAGACACGAGTGCTATTTGCACTGTGTATGGCAAATGGAGCGCAATAGTGACTCTTCTTACCAGAAAACAACTCCTGCTGGTAGGACAAGATACTGAATGTGATTCAACTCCATTTAGGACTGGGAAACAAATACTAGCTCGCCTTAAAAGAAACACACTCTGCTTTTGAGAAAAGAGCACTCTTCTAATCTACTGCCTTTCCTATAGGGCCACAACAGTGAGCTTGCTCAGAACAAAAGAAATGTGCCTCCGACTTATGGGCCGTATCTAGTTCAACTCCACTTAGGAAACTGACGAGAAAAGTCACTTCTCTTCAGTCCTACACATTGTACTTGCTGGGAAAAGACGCTAGTGCTATTTGAATTGTGTATGGCAATGGGAGCGCAATAGTGACTCTTCTTATCAGAAAACAACTCTTGCTCATAGGACCAGAAACTGCATGTGATTCAACTCCGTTTTAGACTGGGAAACAAATGCTAGCTCGCCTTACAGGAAACACACTCTGCTTTTGAGAAAAGAGCATCCTTCTACTCTACTGTGTTTCCTATAGGGCCAGAACAGTGAGCTTGCTCAGAACAAAAGAACTGTGCTTCCTACACACACGGGCCATATCTAGTTCAACTCTGCTTAGGAACCTGACAAGAACAGTAGCTTCTCTTCAGTCCAATACACTGTACTTGCTGGAAAGAGATGCGAGTGCTATTTGCACTGTATATGGCAAAGGGAGCATAATTCTCTTCTTAGCAGAAAACACTGCTTGATCGTAGGACCAGAAACTGCATGTGTTTCAACTCCGTTTAGGACTGGGAAACAAACGCTAGCTTGCCTTACAAGAAACACACTCTGCTTTGAGAAAAGAGCACTCTTCTACTCTCCTGTGTTTCCTATTGGGCCAGAACAGTGAGCTTGCTCAGAACAAAAGAACTGAGCTTCCTACACACACGGCCTTATCTAGTTCAACTCTGCTTAGGATACGACAAGAACAGTAGCTTCTCTTTAATCCAATACACTGTACTTGCTGGGAACAGATGCGAGTGCTCTTTGCACTGTGTATGGCAAATGGAGCGCAATAGTGACTCTTCTTACCAGAAAACAACTCTTGCTCGTAGGACAAGAAACTGCATGTGATTCAACTCCATTTAGGAATGGGAAACAAACACTAGCTCGCCTTACAAGAAACACATTCTGCTTTTGAGAAAAGAGCACTCTTCTACTCTACTGTGTTTCCTATATGGCCAGAACAGTGAGCTTGCTCAGAACCAAAGAACTGTGCTTCCAATGTATGGGCCATATCTAGTTCAACTCCACTTAGGAAACTGACGAGAACTGTAGTTTCTCTTCAGTCCAATACATTGTACTTGTTGGGAACAGACGCGAGTGCTATTTGCACTGTGTATGGCAATGGGAGAGCAATAGTGACTCTTCTTACCAGAAAAAAACTCTTGCTCGTAGGACCAGAAACTGCATGTGTTTCAACTCCGTTTAGGACTGGGAAACAAACGCTAGCTCGCCTTACAAGAAACACACTCTGCTTTTGAGAAAACAGCACTGTTCTACTCTACTGTGTTTACTATAGGGCCAGAACAGTGAGCTTGCTCAGAACAAAAGAACTGTGCTTCCTACACACACGGGCCATATCTATTTCAACTCCACTTAGGAAACTGACGAGAACAGTAGCTTCTCTTCAGTCCAATACATTGTACTTGCTGGGAACAGACGCCAGTGCTATTTGCACTGTGTAATGCAATGGGAGTGCAATAGTGACTCTTCTTAGCAGAAAACAACTCTTGCTTGTAGGACCAGAAACTGCATGTGATTCAACTCCATTTAGGACTGGGAAACAAACGCTAGCTCGCCTTACAAGAAACACACTCTGCTTTTGAGAAAAGAGCACTCTTCTACTCTCCTGTGTTTCCTATAGGGCCAGAAGAATGAGCTTGTTCAGAACAAAAGAAATGTGCTTCCTACACACACGGGCCATATCTAGTTCAACTCTGCTTAGGAAACTGACAAGAACAGTAGCTTCTCTTCAGTCCAATACACTGTACTTGCTGGGAACAGACGTGAGTGCTCTTTGCACTCTGTATGGCAAATGGAGCGCAATAGTGACTCTTCTTACCAGAAAACAACTCTTGCTCGTAGGACAAGAAACTGCATGTGATTCAACTCCATTTAGGACTGGGAAACAAACACTAGCTCGCCTTACAAGAAACACGTTCTGCTTTTGAGAAAAGAGCACTCTTCTAATCTACTGTGTTTCCTATAGGGCCAGAACAGTGAGCTTGCTCAGAACAAAAGAGCTGTGCTTCCTACACACACGGGCCATATCTAGTTCAACTCCGCTTAGGAACCTGACAAGAACAGTAGCTTCTCTTCAGTCCAATACACTGTACTTGCTGGGAACAGACACAAGTGCTATTTGCACTGTGTATGGCAATGGGAGCACAATAGTGACTCTTCTTAGCAGAAAATAACTCTTGCTCTTAGGACCAGAAACTGCATGTGTTTCAAATCAGGTTAGGACTGGGAAACAAATGCTAGCTGGTCTTACAAGAAACACACTCTGCTTTTGAGAAAAGAGCACTATTCTACAATACTGTGTTTCCTATAGGGCCAGACCAGTGAGCTTGCTCAGAACAAAACAACTGTGCTTCCTACACACACAGGCCATATCTAGTTCAACTCTGCTTAGGAACCTGACAAGAACAGTAGCTTCTCTTCAGTCCAATACACTGTACTTGCTGGGAACAGACGCGAGTGCTATTTGCACTGTATATGGCAAAGGGAGCATAATAATCTTCTTAGCAGAAAACAAGTCTTGCTCGTAGGACCAGAAACTGCATGTGTTTCAACTCCCTTTAGAACTGGGAAACAAACGCTAGCTTGCCTTAAAAGAAACACACTCTGCTTTTGAGAAAGAGCACTCTTCTAATCTACTGTGTTTCCTATAGTGTCAGAACAGTGAGCTTCCTCAGAACAAAAGAGCTGTGCTTCCTACACACACGGGCCATATCTAGTTCAACTCCGCTTAGGAAACTGACGAGAACAGTAGCTTCTCTTCAGTCCAATACATTGTACTTGCTGGGAACAGACACGAGTGCTATTTGCACTGTGTATCGCAATGGGAGCGCAATAGTGACTCTTCTTACCAGAAAACAACTCTTGCTCGTAGGACAAGAAACTGCATGTGATTCAAATCCATTTAGGACTGGGAAACAAACACTAGCTCGCCTTACAGGAAACACATTCTGCTTTTGAGAAAAGAGCACTCTTCTAATCTACTGTGTTTCCTATAGGGCCAGGAGAGTGACCTTGCTCAGAATAAAAGAACTGTGCTTCCTACACACACGGACCATATCTAGTTCAACTCTGCTTAGGAAACTGAACAAGAACAGTAGCTTCTCTTCAGTCCAATACACTGTACTTGCTGGGAACAGACGCGAGTGTTATTTGCACTGTGTATGGCAAATGGAGAACAATAGTGACTCTTCTTACCAGAAAACAACTCCTGCTCGTAGGACCAGAAACTGCATGTGATTCAACTCCATTTCTGACAGATAAACAAATACTAGCTTGCCTTAGAAGAAACACACTCTGCTTTTGAGAAAAGAGCACTCTTCTAATCTACTGTGTTTCCTATAGGGCCACAACAGTGAGCTTGCTCAGAACGAAAGAACTGTGCTTCCGACGTACTGGCCATATCTAGTTCAAGTCCACTTAGGAAACTGACAACAACAGTAGTTTCTCTTCAGTCCAATACATTGTACTTGTTGGGAACAGACGCAAGTGCTATTTGCACTGTGTATGGCAATGGGAGAGCAATAGTGACTCTTCTTAGCAGAAAACAACTCTTGTTCGTAGGACCAGAAACTGCATGTGTTTCAACTCCGTTTAGGACTGGGAAACAAACGCTAGCTCGCCTTACAAGAAACACACTCTGCTTTTGAGAAAAGAGCACTCTTCTAATCTACTGTGTTTCCTATAGGGCCAGAACAGTGAGCTTGCTCAGAACAAAAGAACTGTGCTTCCGATGTATGGGCCATATCTAGTTCAACTCCACTTAGGAAACTGACGAGAACTGTAGTTTCTCTTCAGTCCAATACATTGTACTTGTTGGGAACAGACGCGAGTGCTATTTGCACTGTGTATGGCAATGGGAGCGCAATAGTGACTCTTCTTACCAGAAAACAACTCTTGCTCGTAGGACCAGAAACTGCATGTGTTTCAACTCCGTTTAGGACTGGGAAACAAACGCTAGCTCGCCTTACAAGAAACACACTCTGCTTTTGAGAAAAGAGCACTCTTCTACTCTACTGTGTTTCCTATAGGGCCAGAACAGTGAGCTTGCTCAGATCAAAAGAGCGGTGCTTCCTACACACACGGGCCATATCTAGTTCAACTCTGCATAGGAACCTGACAAGAACAGTAGCTTCTCTTCAGTGCAATACACTTTAATTGCTGGGAACAGATGTGAGTGCTATTTGCACTGTATATGAAAAAGGGAGCATAATACTCTTCTTAGCAGAAAACAACTCTTGCTCGTAGGACCAGAAACTGCATTTGTTTCAACTCCCTTTAGGACTGGGAAACAAACGCTAGCTCGCCTTACAAAAAACACACTCTGTTTTTGAGAAAAGAGCACTCTTCTAATCTACTGTATTTCCTATTGGGCCAGAACAGTGAGCTTGCTCAGAACAAAAGAACTGTGCTTCCGACATACGGGCCATATCTAGTTCAACTCCACTTAGGAAACTGATGAGAACAGTAGCTTCTCTTCAGTTCAATACACTGTACTTGCTGGGAACAGACACGAGTGCTATTTGCACTGTGTATGGCAAATGGAGCGCAATAGTGACTCTTCTTACCAGAAAACAACTCCTGCTCGTAGGACCAGAAACTGCATGTGATTCAACTCCATTTCTGACTGGGAAACAAGTACTAGTTCGCCTTACAAGAAACACACTCTGCTTTTGAGAAAAGAGCACTCTTCTAATCTACTGTGTTTCCTATAGGGCCAGAACAGTGAGCTTGCTCAGAACAAAAGAACTGTGCTTCCAACTTACGGGCCATATCTAGTTCAACTCCACTTAGGAAACTAACAAGAACAGTAGCTTCTCTTCAGTCCAATACATTGTACTTGCTGGGAACAGACGCGAGTGCTATTTGCACTGTGTATGGCAATGGAAGCGCAATAGTGACTCTTCTTAGCAGAAAACAACTCATGCTCATAGGAACAGAAACTGCATGTGATTCACCTCCGTTTTAGACTGGGAAACAAATGCTAGCTCGCCTTACAAGAAACACACTCCTCTTTTGAGAAAAGAGCACTCTTCTACTATACTGTGTTTCCTATAGGGCCAGTACAGTGAGCTTGCTCAGAACAAAAGAACTGTGCTTCCTAAACACACGGGCCATATGTAGTTCAACTCTGCGTAGGAACCTGACCAGAACAATAGCTTCTCTTCATTACAATACACTGTACTTGCTGGGAACAGATGCGAGTGCTATTTGCACTTTATATGGCAAAGGGAGCATAATACTCTTCTTAGCAGAAAACAACTCTTGCTCGAAGGACCAGAAACTGCATGTGATTCAACTCCATTTAGGACTGGGAAACAAACCATAGCTTGCCTTACAAGAAACACACTCTGCTTTTGAGAAAAGAGCACGCTTCTAATCTACTGTGTTTCCTATAGGGCCAGAACAGTGAGCTTGCTCAGAACAAAAGAGCTGTGCTTCCTACACACACGGGCCATATCTAGTTCAACTCTGCTTAGGAAACTGAGAAGAACAGTAGCTTCTCTTCAGTCCAATACACTGTACTTGCTGGGAACAGACGCGAGTGCTATTTGCACTGTGTATGGCAAATGGAGCACAATAGTGACTCTTCTTACCAGAAAACAACTCCTGCTCGTAGGACCAGAAACTGCATGTGATTCAACTCCATTTAGGACTGGGAAACAAATACTAGCTCGCCTTAAAAGAAACACACTCTGCTTTTGAGAAAAGAGCACTCTTCTAATCTACTGTGTTTCCTATATGGCCACAACAGTGAGCTTGCTCAGAACAAAAGAACTGTGCTTCAGACTTACGGGCCATATGTAGTTCAACTCCACTTAGGAAACTGATAAGAACAGTAGCTTCTCTTCAGTCCAATACACTGTACTTGCTGGGAACAGACACGAGTGCTATTTGCACTGTGTATGGCAATGGGAGCGCAATAGTGACTCTTCTTAGCAGAAAACAACTCCTGCTCGTAGGACCAGAAACTGCATGTGTTTCAACTCCGTTTAGGACTGGGAAACAAACGCTAGCTCGCCTTACAAGAAACACACTCTGCTTTTGAGAAAGAGCACTCTTCTAATCTACTGTGTTTCCTATAGGGCCAGAACAGTGAGCTTTTCTGAACAAAAGAACTGTGCTTCCTACACACACGGGCCATATCTAGTTCAACTCTGCTTAGGAACCTGACAAGAACAGTAGCTTCTCTTCGTCCAATACACTGTACTTGCTTGGAACAGACGCGAGTGCTATTTGCACTGTATAAGACAAAGGGATCATAATACACTTCTTAGCAGAGAACAACTCTTGCTCGTAGGACCAGAAACTGCATGTGTTTCAACTCCGTTTAGGACTGGGAAACAAACGCTAGCTCGCCTTACAAGATACACACTCTGCTTTTGAGAAAAGAGCACTCTTCTAATGTACTGTGTTTCCTATAGGGCCAGAACTGTGAGCTTGCTCAGAACAAAAGAGCTGTGCTTCCTACACACACAGGCCATATCTAATTCAACTCTGCTTAGGAAACTGAGAAGAACAGTAGCTTCTCTTCAGTCCAATACACTGTACTTGCTGGGAAGAGACGCAAGTGCTATTTGCACTGTGTATGGCAATGGGAGCGCAATAGTGACTCTTCTTACCAGAAAACAACTCTTGCTAATAGGACAAGAAACTGCATGTGATTCAAATCCATTTAGGACTGGGAAAGAAAAGCTAGCTCGCCTTTCAAGAAACACACTCTGCTTTTGAGAAAAGAGCAGTCTTCTACTCTCCTGTGTTTCCTATAGGGTCAGAAGAGTGAGCTTGCTCACAACAAAAGAACTGTGCTTCCTACACACACGGGCCATATCTAGTTCAACTCTGCTTAGGAAACTGACAAAAACAGTAGCTTCTCTTCAGTCCAATACACTGTACTTGCTGGGAACAGACGCGAGTGCTATTTGCACTGTGTATGGCAAATGGAGAGCAATAGTGACTCTTCTTACAAGAAAACAACTCCTGCTGGTAGGACAAGAAACTGCATGTGATTCAACTCCATTTAGGACTTGGAAACAAAAGCTAGCTCGCCTTACAAGAAACACCCTCTGCTTTTGAGAAAAGTGCACTCTTCTACTCTCCAGTGTTTCCTATAGGGCCAGAAGAGTGAGCTTGCTCAGAACAAAAGAACTGTGCTTCCTACACACACGGGCCATATCTAGTTCAACTCTGCTTAGGAAACTGAGAAGAACAGTAGCTTCTCTTCAGTCCAATACACTGTACTTGCTGGGAACAGACTCGAGTGCTATTTGAATTGTGTATGGCAATGGGAGCGCAATAGTGACTCTTCTTATCAGAAAACAACTCTTGCTCCTAGGACCAGAAACTGCATGTGATTCAACTCCGTTTTAGACTGGGAAACAAATGCTAGCTCGCCTTACAGGAAAAACACTCTGCTTTTGAGAAAAGAGCACTCGTCTACTCTACTGTGTTTCCTATAGGGCCATAACAGTGAGCTTGCTCAGAACAAAAGAACTGTGCTTCCTACACACACGGGCCATATCTAGTTCAACTCTGCTTAGGAACCTGACAAGAACAGTAGCTTCTCTTCAGTCCAATACACTGTACTTGCTGGGAACAGATGCGAGTGCTATTTGCACTGTATATGGCAAAGGGAGCATAATACTCTTCTTAGCAGAAAACAACTCTTGCTCGTAGGACCAGAAACCACATGAGATTCAACTCCATTTAGGACTGGGAAACAAACGCTATCTCGCCTTACAAGAAACACACTCTGCTTTTGAGAAAAGAGCACTCTTCTACTCTACTGTGTTTCCTATTGGGCCAGAACAGTGAGCTTGCTCAGAACAAAAGAACTGTGCTTCCAACATACGGGCCATATCTAGTTCAACTCCACTTAGGAAACTGACGAGAACAGTAGCTTCTCTTCAGTCCAATACACAGTACTTGCTGGAAAGAGATGCGAGTGCTATTTGCACTGTATATGACAAAGGGAGCATAATTCTCTTCTTAGCAGAAAACACCGCTTGATCGTAGGACCAGAAACTGCATGTGTTTCAACTCCGTTTAGGACTGGGAAACAAACGCTAGCTTGCCTTAAAAGAAACACACTCTGCTTTTGAGAAAAGAGCACTCTTCTACTCTCCTGTGTTTCCTATTGGGCCAGAACAGTGAGCTTGCTCAGAACAAAAGAACTGAGCTTCCTACACACATGGCCTTATCTAGTTCAACTCTGCTTAGGATACTGACAAGAACAGTAGCTTCTCTTTAATCCAATACACTGTACTTGCTGGGAACAGACGCGAGTGCTCTTTGCACTGTGTATGGCAAATGGAGCGCAATAGTGACTCTTCTTACCAGAAAACAACTCTTGCTCATAGGACAAGAAACTGCATGTGATTCAACTCCATTTAGGAATGGGAAACAAACACTAGCTCGCCTTACAAGAAACACATTCTGCTTTTGAGAAAAGAGCACTCTTCTACTCTACTGTGTTTCCTATAGGGCCAGAACAGTGAGCTTGCTCAGAACAAAAGAACTGTGCTTCCGATGTATGGGCCATATCTAGTTCAACTCCACTTAGGAAACTGACGAGAACTGTAGTTTCTCTTCAGTCCAATACATTGTACTTGTTGGGAACAGACGCGAGTGCTATTTGCACTGTGTATGGCAATGGGAGCGCAATAGTGACTCTTCTTACCAGAAAACAACTCTTGCTCGTAGGACCAGAAACTGCATGTGTTTCAACTCCGTTTAGGACTGGGAAACAAACGCTAGCTCGCCTTACAAGAAACACACTCTGCTTTTGAGAAGAGAGCACTCTTCTACTCTACTGTGTTTCCTATAGGGCCAGAACAGTGAGCTTGCTCAGAACAAAAGAACTGTGCTTCCTACACACACGGGCCATATCTAGTTCAACTCCACTTAGGAAACTGACGAGAACAGTAGCTTCTCTTCAGTCCAATACATTGTACTTGCTGGGAACAGACGCCAGTGCTATTTGCACTGTGTAATGCAATGGGAGTGCAATAGTGACTCTTCTTAGCAGAAAACAACTCTTGCTCGTAGGACCAGAAACTGCATGTGATTCAACTCCATTTAGGACTGGGAAACAAACGCTAGCTCGCCTTACAAGAAACACACTCTGCTTTTTAGAAAAGAGCACTCTTCTACTCTCCTGTGTTTCCTATAGGGCCAGAAGAATGAGCTTGTTCAGAACAAAAGAAATGTGCTTCCTACACACACGGGCCATATGTAGTTCAACTTTGCTTAGGAAACTGACAAGAACAGTAGCTTCTCTTCAATCCAATACACTGTACTTGCTGGGAACAGACGTAAGTGCTCTTTGCACTCTGTATGGCAAATGGAGCGCAATAGTGACTCTTCTTACCAGAAAACAACTCTTGCTCGTAGGACAAGAAACTGCATGTGATTCAACTCCATTTAGGACTGGGAAACAAACAGTAGCTCGCCTTACAAGAAACACATTCTGCTTTTGAGAAAAGAGCACTCTTCTTCTCTCCCGTATTTCCTATAGGGCCAGAACAGTGAGCTTTCTCAGAACAAAAGAACTGTGCTTCCTACACACACGGGCCATATTTAGTTCAACTCCGCTTAGGAACCTGACAAGAACAGTAGCTTCTCTTCAGTCCAATACACTGTACTTGCTGGGAACAGACACAAGTGCTATTTGCACTGTGTATGGCAATGGGAGCACAATAGTGACTCTTCTTAGCAGAAAACACCTCTTGCTCGTAGGACCAGAAACTGCATGTGTTTCATCTCCGTTTAGGACTCGGAAACAAACACTAGCTCGCCTTACAAGAAACACACTCTGCTTTTGAGAAAGAGCACTCTTCTACTCTCCTGTGTTTCCTATAGGGCCAGAACAGTGAGCTTGCTCAGAACAAAAGAACTGTGCTTCCTACACACACGGGCCATATCTAGTTCAACTCTGCGTAGGAACCTGACAAGAACAGTAGCTTCTCTTCAGTCCAATACACTGTACTTGCTGGGTGCTATCTGCACTGTGTGGCAATGGGAGTGCAATAGTGACTCTTCTTAGCAGAAAAAAACTCTTGCTCATAGGACCAGAAACAGCATGTGATTCAACTCCGTTTAGGACTGGGAAACAAATACTAGCTCGCCTTACAAGAAACACACTCTGCTTTTGAGAAAAGAGCACTCTTCTACTATACTGTGTTTCCTATAGGGCCAGAACAGTGAGCTTGCTCAGAACAAAAGAACTGTGCTTCCGACTTACGGGCCATATCTAGTTCAACTCCACTTAGGAAACTGACGAGATAAGTAGCTTCTCATCAGTCCAATACATTGTACTTGCTGGGAACAGACGCAAGTGCTATTTGCACTGTGTATGGCAATGAGAGCACAATAGTGACTCTTCTTACCAGAAAACACCTCTTGCTCGTAGGACCAGAAACTGCATGTGTTTCATCTCCGTTTAGGACTCGGAAACAAACACTAGCTCGCCTTACAAGAAACACACTCTGCTTTTGAGAAAGAGCACTCTTCTAATCTACTGTGTTTCCTATAGGGCCAGAACAGTGAGCTTGCTCAGAACAAAAGAACTGTGCTTCCTACACACACGGGCCATATCTAGTTCAACTATGCTTAGGAACCTGACAAGAACAGTAGCTTCTCTTCAGTCCAATACACTGTACTTGCTGGGAACCGACGCGAGTGCTATTTGCACTGTATATGGCAAAGGGAGCATAATACTCTTCTTAGCAGAAAACAACTCTTGCTCGTAGGACCAGAAACTGCATGTGTTTCAACTCCGTTTAGGACTGGGAAACAAAAGCTAGCTCACCTTACAAGAAACACACTCTGCTTTTGAGAAAAGTGCACTCTTCTACTCTCCTGTGTTTTCTATAGGGCAAGAAGAGTGAGCTTGCTCAGAACAAAAGAGCTGTGCTTCCTGCACACAAGGGCCATATCTAGTTCAACTCTGCTTAGGAAACTGAGAAGAACAGTAGCTTCTCTTCAGTCCAATACACTGTACTTGAGGGAACAGATGCGAGTGCTATTTGCACTGTGTATGGCAAATGGAGCGCAATAGTGACTCTTCTTACCAGAAAACAACTCCTGCTCTCAGGACCAGAAACTGCATGTGATTTACTCCATTTCTGACTGGGAAACAAATACTAGCTCGCCTTACAAGAAACACACTCTGCTTTTGAGAAAAGAGCACTCTTCTAATCTACTGTGTTTCCTATATGGCCAGAACAGTGAGCTTGCTCAGAACAAAAGAACAGTGCCTCCGACACACGGGCCATATCTAGTTCAACTCCACTTAGGAAACTGACGAGAACAGTAGCTTCTCTTCAGTCCAATACACTGTACTTGCTGGGAACAGACTCGAGTGCTATTTGCACTGTGTATGGCAATGGGAGCGCAATAGGGACTCTTCTTACCAGTAAACAACTCTTGCTAGTAGGACCAGAAACTGCATGTGATTCAACTCCGTTTAGGACTGGGAAACAAATGCTAGCTGGCCTTACAAGAAACACACTCTGCTTTTGAGAAACGAGCACTCTTCTACTCTCCTGTGTTTCCTAAAGGGCCAGATCAGTGAGCTTGCTCAGAACAAAAGAACTGTGCTTCCTACACACACGGGCCGTATCTAGTCAACTCTGCTTAGGAACCTGACAAGAACAGTAGCTTCTCTTCAGTCCAATACACTGTACTTGCTGGGAACAGACGCGAGTGCTATTTGCACTGTATATGGCTAAGGGAGCATAATACTCTTCTTAGCAGAAAACACCTCTTGCTTGAAGGACCAGAAACTGCATGTGTTTCAACTCCGATTAGGACTGGTAAACAAACGCTAGCTCGCCTTACAAGAAACACACTCTGCTTTTGAGAAAAGAGCACTCTTCTAATCTACTGTGTTTCCTATAGGGCCAGAACAGTGAGCTTGCTCAGAACAAAAGAACTGTGCTTCCTATACACACGGGCCATATCTAGTTCAACTCTGCTTAGGAAACTGAGAAAACAGTAGCTTCTCTTCAGTCCAATATACTGTACTTGCTGGGAACAGACGCGAGTGCTATTTGCACTGTGTATGGCAATGGGAGCACAATAGTGACTCTTCTTACCAGAAAACAACTCTTGCTCGTAGGACCAGAAACTGCATGTGATTCAACTCCGTTTTAGACTGGGAAACAAATGCTAGCTCGCCTTACAAGAAACACACTCTGCTTTTGAGAAAAGAGCACTCTTCTACTATACTGTGTTTCCTATAGGGCCAGAACAGTGAGCTTGCTCAGAAAAAAAGAACTGTGCTTCCTACACACATGGGCCATACCTAGTTCAACTCTGCGTAGGAACCTGACAAGAACAATAGCTTCTCTTCAGTCCAATACACTGTACTTGCTGGGAACAGATGCGAGTGCTATTGGCACAGTATATGGCAAAGGAAGCATAATTCTCTTCTTAGCAGAAAACAACTCTTGCTCGTAGGACCAGAAACTGCATGTGATTCAACTCCATTTAGGATTGGAAACAAACGATAGCTCACCTTACAAGAAACACACTCTGCTTTTGAGAAAAGAGCACTCTTCTATTCTCCTGTGTTTCCTATAGGGCCAGAACAGTGAGCTTGCTCAGAACAAAAGAGCTGTGCTTCCTACACACACGGGCCATATCTAGTTCAACTCTGCTTAGGAACCTGAGAAGAACAGTAGCTTCTCTTCAGTCCAATACACTGTACTTGCTGGGAACAGACGCGAGTGCTATTTGCACTGTGTATGGCAATGGGAGCGCAATAGTGACTCTTCTTACCAGAAAACAACTCCTGCTCGTAGGACCAAAAACTGCATGTGATTCAACTCCATTTCTGACTGGGAAACAAATACTAGCTCGCCTTACAAGAAACACACTCTGCTTTTGAGAAAAGAGCACTCTTCTAATCTACTGTGTTTCCTATAGGGCCACAACAGTGTGAGTGCTCAGAACAAAAGAACTGTGCTTCAGACTTACGGGCCATATCTAGTTCAACTCCACTTAGGAAACTGACGAGAACAGTAGCTTCTCTTCAGTCCAATACATTGTACTTGCTGGGAACAGACGTGAGTGCTATTTGCGCTGTGTATGGCAATGGGAGCGCAATAGTGACTCTTCTTACCAGAAAACAACTCTTGCTCATAGGACCAGAAACTGCATGTGATTCAACTCCGTTTAGGACTGGGAAACAAATGCTAGCTCGCCTTACAAGAAACACACTCTGCTTTTGAGAAAAGAGCACTCTTCTACTCTCCTGTGTTTCTTATATGGCCAGAACAGTGAGCTTGCTCAGAACAAAAGAACTGTGCTTCCGACACACGGGCCATATCTAGTTCAACTCTCCTTAGGAAACTGACAAGAACAGTAGCTTCTCTTCAGTCCAATACACTGTACTTGCTGGGAATAGACGAGAGTGCTCTTTGAACTGTGTATGGCGAATGGAGCACAAAAGTGACTCTTTTTACTACAGAACAACTCTTGCTCCTAGGACCAGAAATTGCATGTGATTCAACTCCATTTAGGACTGGGAAACAAACGCTAGCTCGCCTTACAAGAAACACACTCTGCTTCTGAGAAAAGAGCACTCTTCTACTCTCCTGTGTTTCCTATAGTGCCAGAACAGTAAGCTTGCTCAGAACAAAAGAACTGTGCTTCCTACACACACGGGCCATATCTAGTTCAACTCTGCTTAGGAAACTGACAAGAACAGTAGCTTCTCTTCAGTCCAATACGCTGTACTTGCTGGGAAAAGATGCGAGTGCTATTGGCACTGTGTATGGCAAATAGAGCACAATAGTGACTCTTCTTACCAGAAAACAACTCCTGCTCGTAGGACCACAAACTGCATGTGATTCAACTCCATTTCTGACTGGGAAACAAATACTTGCTTGCCTTACAAGAAACACACTCTGCTTTTGAGAAAAGAGCACTCTTCTAATCTACTGTGTTTCCTATAGGGCCAGAACAGTGAGCTTGCTCAGAACAAAAGAACTGTGCTTCTGACATACGGGCCATATCTAGTTCAACTCCACTTAGGAAACTGACGAGAACAGTAGCTTCTCTTCAGTCCAATACACTGTACTTGCTGGGAACAGACGCGAGTGCTATTTGCACTGTGTATGGCAATGGGAGCACAATAGTGACTCTTCTTAGCAGAAAACAACTCTTGCACGTAGGACCAGAAACTGCATGTGTTTCAACTCCATTTAGGACTGGGAAACAAAAGCTAGCTCGCCTTACAAGAAACACACTCTGCTTTTGAGAAAACAGCACTCTTCTAATCTGCTGTGTTTCCTATAGGGCCAGAACAGTGAGCTTGCTCAGAAGAAAAGAACTGTGCTTCCTACACACACGGGCCATATCTAGTTCAACTCTGCTTAGGAAACTGACAAGAACAGTAGCTTCTCTTCAGTCCAATACACTGTACTTGCTGGGAACAGACGCCAGTGCTATATGCACTGTGTATGGCAATGGGAGCGCAATAGGGACTCTTCTTACCAGAAAACAACTCTTGCTCTTAGGACCAGAAACTGCATGTGATTCAACTCCGTTTAGGACTGGGAAACAATTGCTAGCTCGCCTTACAAAAACACACTCTGCTTTTGAGAAAAGAGCACTCTTCTACTCTCCTGTTTTTCCTATAGGACCAGATCAGTGAGCTTGCTCAGAACAAAAGAACTGTGCTTCCCACACACGGGCCATATCTAGTTCAACTCTGCTTAGGAACCTGACAAGTACAGTAGCTTCTCTTCAGTCCAATACACTGTACTTGTTGGGAACAGATGCGAGTGCTATTTGCACTGTATATGGCAAAGGGAGCATAATACTCTTCTTAGCAGAAAATAACTCTTGCTCGTAGGACCTGAAACTGCATGTGTTTCAACTCCCTTTAGGACTGGGAAACAATAGCTAGCTTGCCTTACAAGAAACACACTCTGCTTTTGAGAAAAGTGCACTCTTCTACTCTCCTGTGTTTCCTATAGGGCAAGAAGAGTGAGCTTGCTCAGAACAAAAGAGCTGTGCTTCCTACACACACGGGCCATATCTAGTTCAACTCTGCTTAGGAATCTTACAAGGACAGTAGCTCCTCTTCCGTCCAATACACTGTACTTGCTGGGAACAGACGCGAGTGCTATTTGTACTGTGCATGGCAAATGGAGCACAATAATGACTCTTCTTACCAGAAAACAACTCCTGCTCCTAGGAAGAGAAACTGCATGTGATTCAACTCCATTTCTGACTGGGAAAAAAATACTAGCTCGCCTTACAAGAAACACACTCTACTTTTGAGAAAAGAGCACTCTTCTAATCTACTGTGTTTCCTATAGGGCCAGAACAGTGAGCTTGCTCAGAACAAAAGAACTGTGCTTCCCACACACGGGCCATATCTAGTTCAACTCCACTTAGGAAACTGACGAGAACAGTAGCTTCTCTTCAGTCCAATACACTGTACTTGCTGGGAACAGACGCGAGTGCTATTTGCACTGTGTATGGCAATGGGAGCGCAATAGTGACTCTTCTTACCAGAAAACAACTCTTGCTAGTAGGAAAAGAAACTGCATGTGATTCATATCCATTTAGGACTGTGAAACAAACGCTAGCTCGCCTTACAAGAAACACACTCTGCTTTTGAGAAAAGAGCACTCTTCTACTCTCCTGTGTTTCCTATAGGGCCAGAAGAATGAGCTTGCTCAGAACAAAAGAACTGTGCTTCCTACACACGGGCCATATCTAGTTCAACTCTGCTTAGGAACCTGACAAGAACAGTAGCTTCTCTTCAATCCAATACACTGTACTTGCTGGGAACAGACGCGAGTGCTATTTGCACTGTGTATGGCAAACGGAGCGCAATGGTGACTCTTCTTACCAGAAAACAACTCTTGCCCATAGGACCAGAAACTGCATGTGATTCAACTCCGTTTAGCACTGGGAAACAAATGCTAGCTCGCCTTACAAGAAACACACTCTGCTTTTGAGAAAAGAGCACTCTTCTAATCTACTGTGTTTCCTATAGGGCCAGAACAGTGAGCTTGCTCAGAACAAAAGAACTGTGCTTCCTACACACACGGGGCATATCTAGTTCAACTCTGCTTAGGAAACTGACAAGAACAGTAGCTTCTCTTCAGTCCAATACACTGTACTTGCTGGAAAGAGACGCGTCTGCTATTTGCACTGTGTATGGCAAATGGAGCACAATAATGACTCTTCTTGCCAGAAAACAACTCTTGCTCATAGGACCAGAAACTGCATGTGATTCAACTCCGTTTATGAATGGGAAACTAAACCTAGCTTGCCTTACAAGAAACACACTCTGCTTTTGAGAAAAGAGCACCCTTCTACTCTACTGTGTTTTCTACAGTGCCAGAACAGTGAGATTGCTCAGAACAAAAAAACTGCGCTTCCTACACACACAGGTTATATCTACTTCCACACTGCTTAGGAAACTGACAAGAACGGTAGCTTCTCTTCAGTCCAATACACTGTACTTGCTGGGAACAGACGTGGGTCCTATTTGCACTGTGTATGGCAAAGAGAGCACAATAATGAATTCCTTAACAGAAAACAATTCTTGCTCATAGGACCAGAAACTGCTTGTTATTCAACTCCATTGATGAATGCGAAACAAACACTAGAACGCCTTACAAGAACACACTTTGCTTTTGAGAAAAGAGCACTCTTCTACACTCCTGTGTTTCTTATAGGGCAGGAAGAGTGAGCTTGATTAGAACAAAAGAACTGTCCTTCCTACACACGGGCCATATCTAGCTCAACTCTGCTTAGGAAACTGACAAGAACAGTATCCTCTCTTCAGTCAAATACACTGAACCTGCTGGGAAAAGACACAAGTACTATTTGAACTTGTTTTGCAATGGGAGCGCAATAGTGACTTTCCTTACCAGAAAAAAACTCTTGCTCATAGGACCAGAACCTGCATGTGATTCAACTCCATTTATGAATGGGAAACAAACACTGGCTCGCTTTTCAAGAAACACACTATTATTGTGAGAAAAGAGCACTCTTCTATACTATTGAGTTTCCTATAGGGCCAGAAAAGAGAGCTTGTTCAGAGCAAAGCAACTGTGCTTCCTACACACGTCCATATCTAGTTCAATGCTGCTTAGGGAACTGACAAGAACAGTAGCTTATCTGCAGTCCAATACACTGTACTTGCTGGGAACAGACAGGAGTGCTATTCATACTGTGCATGGCAAAAAGAGCACAATAGTGACTTTCCTTACCAGAAAACAACTCTTGCTCATAGGACCAGAAATAGCATGAGTTTCAACTCCCTTTATGAATGGGGAAAAAACACTAGCTCGCCCTACAAGAAACACACTCTGCTTTTGAGAAAAGAGCACTCTTCTACTTTACTGTGTTTCCTATAGGGCCAGAACAGTGAGCTTGTATAGAACAAAAAACTGTGCTTCCTACACACACAAGCCATATCTAGTTCAACTCTTCTTAGGAAACTGACAAGAACAGTATCTTCTCTTCAGTCCAATACACTGTACTTGCAGGGAACAGACGTGAGTGCTATTTGCACTGTGCATGGCAATGGGTGCGCAAAAGTGACTTTCCTTACCAGAAAACCACTCTTACTTCTGGGACCAGAAACTGCATGTTATTCAACATCCGTTTATGAATGGGAAACAAACACTAGCTGCCTTACAAGAAACACACTCTGCTTTTGAGAAAAGAGCTCTCTTCTACTCTAATTTGTCTCCTATAAGGCCAGGAGAGTGAGCTTGCTCACAACAAAGGAAATGGCTTCCTACTTACACGGGCCATATCTACTAAAATTCTGCTTAGGAAACTGACAAGAACTGTATCTTCTCTTCAGTCCAATATACTGTACTTGATGGGATAAGATGCAAGTGCTATTTGCACTGTGTATGGCAATGGGAGCACAATAGTCACTTCCCTTGCCAGGAAACAACTCTTGCTGTTAGGACCAGAAACTGCATGTGATTCAACTCCGTTTATGAATGGGAAACTAAACCTAGCTTGCCTTACAAGAAACACACTCTGCTTTTGAGAAAAGAGCACCCTTCTACTCTACTGTGTTTTCTACAGGGCCAGAACAGTGAGATTGCTCAGAACAAAAAAACTGTGCTTCCTACACACACAGGCTATATCTACTTCCACTCTGCTTAGGAAACTGACAAGAACAGTAGCTTCTCTTCAGTCCAATACACGGTACTTGCTGGGAACAGACATGGGTGCTATTTGCACTGTGTATGGCAAAGAGAGCACAATAATGAATTCCTTAACAGAAAACAATTCTTGCTCATAGGACCAGAAACTGCTTGTGATTCAACTCCATTGATGAATGCGAAACAAACACTAGAATGCCTTACAAGAAACACACTCTGCTTTTGAGAAATGAGCACTCTTCTACACTACTGTGTTTCTTATAGGGCCAGAAGAATGAGCTTGATCAAAACAAAAGAACTGTGATTTCTACACAGAGGAGCCATATCTAGCTCAACTCTTCTTAGGAAACTGACAAGAACAGTAGCTTCTCTTCAGTCCAATACACTGAACTTGCTGGGAACAGACGCAGGTGCTATTTGCACTGTGTATGGCAAAGGGAGTGCAATAGTGACTTTCCTTACCAGAAAACAACTCTTGCTCGTATGACCAGAAAATGCATGTGATTCAACTCTATTTATGAATGGGAAACAAACAGTATTTTGCCTTACAAGAAACAAACTATGCTTTTGAGAAAAGAGCACTCTTCTACTCTAGTGCGTTTCCTGTAAAGCCAGAATAATGAGCTTGCTCAGAACAAAAGAACTGTGCTTCCTACACACACAGGCCATAACTAGTTTGTAGATGTAACCAACCGTCTTATTAAATAAGAAACACAGATCCGATTCAGAGAAGAAAGCCAAGATGTCAGAACCTAGAGCCTTACCCTTCCTGCTTCAGTGATCCTGCTTCAGCCAAGAGAGCTCTTCAAAAAAAAGGCCTACTTCCTGTGTGTATATCTTTATATAGTCTAGCTGTTCTGCCTTCTATTTGGTTGTAAACCTAAACACGTGACTGCCTTGTCACTGCCTGTATGTACCCCCCTCCAGGTCCTTAGAGGCATGTGCCACCACCGCCACGCACTTGCTATGGCTCTAAATCTCTGACCCCCAGGCAACTTTATTTATTAACATTCAATTAAAATCACATTTCAGTACAAGTAAAATATCACCACATTTCTACTTTTCTATTTTAATAAAAAGGAAAAAAAGAAAAAAGATTATAACTAACAAAAGAAAAACTATATGCAAAAGTACAATAACTATATACAATATGTACAAACAATAAATGTCTAAACAATGTCTAGTCCATTTGTATTTGACAAATTCAGAGATAATAATTTCATTATCCTATTTTGTTAAGTCCAAAATGTATCTAATTCACTTTCTATCCTAATTAATCTTCAACTATAACTAACTAAACTTCAACTATAACTAACTAATCTTCAACTCTTTCAGAGACCCAAGAAGGAAATAAAATTAGCTAACAAAAATAAAAACAGAAAGTGCATGCAAGCAACTTCCAAAAAATTTGTGAGTTGACAGGAACAGCCAGGTGCCTGGACAGTCACCTGTGGTTTCTCCACAGTGCTGGGGCATCATCTTTAGTCTATAGGCTTAGCATATCTGACAGACTCATTTGTGAAGTAGAATGTACACAAGGTCAACAGTTCAACCTCACATTGGTTGAAAGTAGTCCATGTACAAGAAACACCTGAATTCCACTAGTGTCATGTCATGATGCAGGATTTTAAATTTTGGAAATTGTTGATGGTTTTTTTATTCAGCTGTCCATTCTTCTTGGCTGTGTACATATGGCTTCATCTCAGCATCCCGTTCTTCTCCACATTCCTCTATCAAATGCCAGTTTACTATTGAGAGGGGTGAGCTTAGTTACTCTTCAAGAATAACTGTTTCAGCTGCTGTTCCATTGCACATCAGAAGCCATCGGCCCACTGCCTGTTCAGCTGCCTTCGAAGAAAAGGTCACTGTACCTTTTCTGAGTTGTGAAGGCCATGTCAGGGATGGTGCCATATTGTCCTGGCCTCAGAAGATGCCTTTTGATAAAGCCATAACCACGCTTGTTTAGGCAAGAATCAGTAGTCCTTTGTTTCATGTCCTGTCTGTCCATTTTGTAAGCAATTGATTCAAGGATACTTTGTTGTCCAGTGGCTAACTTTTGCCACAATGAAAGCTAACTCCATACGCAGTTTCTTCAATGCCCATATTTTCTCTTAAGTAGATTGGTACTGCCAGGAGCCGACATGTCTCATACTCATAACAAAAAAGAAAAATTTTCTAAGTTATTAAAACATTTTAAATGCCATATTCTGTAGTTCTCTGAAGGGTTTGAAGATGACCAATCTAAAATATATCTGCTCAATTTTTAAAACATATCTAATATGACTAGAAGTTCTATTGTAATGTCTAACTACTAACTATCATTTCTTTATATTCTACTAGTTGGTAATAATAACATTCAAGGATCAGAAAATTGCATTGTTAAATGAACGATATAAGTACAATTGGAAATATACATATAGCATTTTCTAACAATATCAATTTCAATATATATAATTTGTATACAATATAAAGCAATCCAATCCAATGTAAAGTATTTAAAACTAGTAATTGTCTTTTTCTTCTTTCTTTCTCTCTCTTTTTTTTAAAATAAGAACCTTAAATCTAATCTGCTTAGTCCTTTCCCTAACCCTTGACAACAACTTGTAACCAACCCCCCTAAACAATGAAAAGTATCCCAGACCCAAAACCCATTAAAAAAGACCAAAAAACCACCTGCCCCCCCAATACCTCTTTGGGAATGTGGGCGTCGTATTCCTAAAATTGCTTCCTGCTGTGTATGGGCGAGGTTATCTTTATCCTGAAAGAAAAATTTTAGGTTAATTGTCAAGTTCTAGGAAAGGTAACTATATCCTTCATTATCCAGTCTGTGTATAATGCCAAAGTTCAGGGTTTATCTCAAGTCCTTATTCAAGTAGTCTTTGAGACTAGATCATCTCATCTAGTCATCTCAAAATTGCTCTGAGCACCTTGTAGTTCAAAGCTGATCGGTAGATGATGTTTGTCAGCTTAGTGATGTTATTATTGTCCAAGTGGAATTGTTGTTGTTGTGGGGCCCCAACTTCTTCCTGGAGACTTCAGTTGATGTTAGGCCTGGCTGTGAATTCCTGCTGAAAACTGATAAGAGACTCAAACACAAAGACATATATATGCAGCTAATTGAAGCCTTTTTTCTAGAATTAATTAGTACTCTATATGACCATTCATATCTTAACAAAGTTTAAAATGTATATATATCTATATCTATATATATTAATCTTGTAAGTTTTGATATAAAATTTATACTTTAAGAAAAGTTTAAAGAATCAGAATAGAATCAAAGAGTTGAGATTAGTAATAGAATAGTCCCTTAATTAATTTGGCTTTTCTCCTGTCTCATAGCAGAAGATGACTCTTTTATTCTGGCATGATACAGGGAGTTTGCATTTTCCTTTTAACAACATGCTTGAGTTTAAAGAAGGGGAGAGCCATTCTCCAACTCCAAAGTCAGCTTTAAATTTTAATTGGACTGGGACTATTAGAAGACCAATAGTGTTAAATCTTTAGAGAAAAGCAAAAACAAACATTTAGGAAGACATAAAATTTTTTAGATAATATATACCCATACGCCATTTCACTCTGCTTCCTGGGATAGATGATTTGTCCCTTTTCTTCAGTTGTCTTATTTGTCCAATGTTCTTCAGATTCCTTAACCT
This sequence comes from Peromyscus eremicus, assembly GCF_949786415.1. NCBI lineage: Eukaryota > Metazoa > Chordata > Mammalia > Rodentia > Cricetidae > Peromyscus > Peromyscus eremicus. The sequence continues at coordinate 324,695 of NC_081422.1, forward strand.
TCATTCTCCTAAAAGACAAAAACAAAAACCTTTCCCCAAGACTAATTTTGGGGATGTTCCTTTTTGGCAAGTTATTATCTGATTAAATGAAAAGACATGTGTTACTGGTATAAGTTAGTTTAAATTGGATGTTCATGTTGGTTGATGAGCTATCACCTCCTCTAATTAAGAGGTTTCTCTTGTTCAAATCGATCCTTTATCAATTTTGATGGTACCCACAACTTATCTTCTCCTGTAGAAACAAAAGCAAAACCTCATCCCCAATGTAACACATACCCTGGTTTCCATTCTGAGGTCAGCACATCCTTAAAGTATATAGGCTGATTTAATTCTGTAGTTTTTTCTGTTATCCAATGTCTCTCTGCAGCTGTTGTTCCTTTCTCATTGGCATTAAGAAAATTCAAAGTTATTAGAGCATTATGCAGTCTATTTCTGGGGGTTTTGTTACCCCTTTCTGTTTATTTAGCATATCCTTTAGAGTTCTGTTTGATTTTTCTATAACTGCTTGACCTGTAGGATTATGTGGTATGCCTGTAATATGCTTTATATTGTAATAAGCAAAAAACTGTTTCATTTTAACAGAGACATATGATGGAGCATTGTCAGTTTTGATTTGTGCAGGTATACCCATGATGGCCATAACTTCTAGCAAATGAGTGATTACAGAATCAGCTTTTTCAGAACTCAAAGCAGTTGCTCACTGAAATCCTGAATAAGTATCGATAGTGTGGTGTACATATTTCAGTTTTCCAAATTCTGCAAAGTGAAACACGTCCATTTGCCAGATTTCATTCCTTTGAGTACCCTTTGGGTTGCATCCTGCTGATAATGGCGTTTGATTGTAGAAGGAACAAGTAGGACATTTCTTTACTATTTCTTTGGCTTGTTGCCAGGTTATGGAAAAATCCTTTTTTAAACCTTTACTATTGACATGATGTTTTTTTATGAAATTCTGAGGCCTCCAGCACATTTCCTATTAATAACTTATCAATCTCATCATTGCCTTGTGCTAGAGGGCCTGGCAGACCAGTATGGGATTGAATGTGAGTTATATATAAAGGATGACTCCTTTTCCTGATTGTGTCTTGTAATCGAATAAATAGTGAAGTTAATTCTGAAGCATCAGGGATAAATTCTGCAGTCTCAATATGTAATACTACTCTTTCAGCATACTGAGAGTCAGTTACTATGTTGAGAGGTTCTGAAAAATCCATGAATACCAACAGAATAGCATATAATTCTGATTTCTGAACTGAATTATAAGGACTTTGAACCATTTTACTTAAATTTTCTTATTTCTAACCTGCATTTCCTTGTTTGTTGGCATCTGTATAAAATGTACGAACTCCAGATATGGGCTTTTCCCATACAATTCGAGGCAATATCCAATCAGCTCACTTTATAAGATCAATTCTATCGCTTTTGGGATATCTGCTGTTAATTTCTCCCAAAAAATGACTGCAAGCTCTTTGCCAAGGTTCACTTTCTGTCCATAATTTTTCAATGTCCTCCTTAGTTAAAGGTACGACAATTTCTGCTGGGTCTATTCCTGCTAATTGACGAAGTCTCAATTTTCCTTTCCAAATCAAGTCAGAGATTTTTTTCATATAAGTTTTTAAATTTTCATTTGGTTTATTTGGTAAAAATACCCATTCTTATTTAATAAGATGGTTGGTTACATCTACAAATGGTGCCCAATGTGTTGGCAAGAGTTTTCACCTAAAACCTGAGAAAAAAGATTCTAAAACGGAGCTAAAAACATATAAAGCAATCAAATCCAATGTAAAGTATTTAAAACTAGTAATTTCTCTCAAGTTAGTGGCAGCCTGCGTGTTTGAGCTACTATGGCGGGTTCCTGGCATGTGTGCTCGACCTGCAGTATGGCGGGAATGAGGCCTCTGCAAGTGGCACATTAAGCTGTGTGGTGGATTTAGCCTTTGCTAGCACAAAACAAAAAAAGAGGTTTCTGGGCTACATGCTGCTTTGATAGAAGCACAGACCCACTATTTCTGAGCGTTGATGGCTCCCACAGCTGGAAGAAAACGTACCACGGCCATGTTGGGAAGCTGAAGTGGGTGGAGCCAGCAGCCATAGCCCAGCGCTGTTTCAGTCTTAGAAAGTCTGCAGTTTAAAGCAATAGGCGCAAACTAATATAAAAAAATAAGCCACGTAAAGATGGCTACCACACAGAGAATCTGGATTATGTTCTCTTTGATATTCATAACTGAAGAAAAACATTTGATTACAAAAGCTGTTGAGTTATGCCAAAATGTATATTTTAAAGGTTCCTTGACTTCAAAATTTGGATGTAAAGATATGTTGCTTTGGAAAGGAGGCTCTGCTTTTGTTTCCACAGAAAGCCAGAGGATATGGATTTGTTCCAGATTAAGATACATCAGGTTTGACCAGCCAAGACCCCCTGAAAGGTCTCTGATGACACCATGGCCCAGATGATCCAACATCCAGAATGGTTTGAAGGCAACTGGCTCAGACAATGCAGCCTCATGGACTATTCCATAATCCTTAAATTTTCTTTGTGTCCCCATAAAATACAGCATCCCCCTCCAGCAGGAAGTAGTAAGAAAAGCTACAACCAAATTCCCAAATATACCAACCTGACTTTAGAGATGTGTAAAGGTTAAAACCTTCCTTTTTAAAAAAAGAAAAGGGGAAGTGCTGTGGGATGGTCTGTATGTCAAATGTGTTGCTGATTGGTCAATAAATAAATCACTGATTGGCCAGTGGCCAGGCAGGAAGTATAGGCGGGACTAACAGAGAGAAGAATTGAGAGAACAGGAAGCCGGGTGAGAGAGACACTGCCAGCTGCCACCATGAAAAGCCGCATGTGAAGATGCCGGTAAGCCACGAGCCATGTGGCAAGGTATAGATTAATAGAAATGGATTAATTTAAGCTGTAAGAAGAGTTAACAAGAAACCTGCCACGGCCATACAGATTGCAACCAATATAAAAGTCTCTGTGTTTACTTAGTTGGGTCTGAGTGGCTGTGAGACTGGCGCGTGAGAGAGAATTGCCCTGACCATGGGACAGGCAGGAAAACACTAGCTATACTAGTTCAATGCTGCTTAGGGGGCTGGAGAGATGGCTCAGAGGTTAAGAGCACTGACTGATCTTCCAAAGGTCCTGAGTTCAATTCCCAGCAACCACATGGTGGCTCACAACCATCCACAATCAGATCTGGCGCCCTCTTCTCTATACATAATAAATAAATAAATCTTAAAAAAAAAACCTCAATGCTGCTTAGGTAACTGACAAGAACAGTAGTTTTTCTTCAGTCCAATACACTGTACTTGCTGGGAACAGACACGAGTGCTATTTGTACTGTGTATGGCAAAGGGAGTGCAATAGTGACTTTCCTTACCATAAAACAACTCTTGCTCCTAGGACCAGAAACTGATGGGATTCAACTCCGTTTATGAATGGGAAACAATCACTAGTTCGCCTTACAAGAAACACACTCTGCATTTTTTGAAAAGAGCACTCTTCTACGCTACTGTATTTCATATGGAGCCAGAAGAGTGAGCATGCTCAGAAAAAAAGAACTTTGTTCCTACCCACACGGGCCATATCTAGTTAAACCCTGTTTACAAAACTGACAAGAACAGTAGCTTCTCTTCAGTGCAATACACTGTACTTGCGGGGAACAGATTCATGTGCTATTTGCACTGAGTATGGCAAAGGGAGCACAATATTGACTTTCCTTACCAGAGATCAACTCTTGCTCGTAGGACCAGAAACTACATGTGATTCAACTACGTTTATGAATGGGAAACAAATACTAGCTCTCATTACAAGAAACACACTCTGTTTTTGAGAAAGAGCACTCTTCTACTCTACTGTGTTTTGTATATGGCCAGAACAGTGAGCTTGCTCAGAACAAAAGAACTATTCTTCCTACACACATGGGCCATATGTAGTTCAACGCTGATTAAGTAAGTGAGAAGAACAGTAACTTCTCTTCAGTCCAATACACTGTACTTGCTGGGAACAAACACGAATGCAATTTGTACTGTGAATGGCAAAGAAAGCACAATAGTGACTTTCCTTACCATAAAACAACTCTTGCTCATAGGACAAGAAATTGCATGGGATTCAAGTAAGTTTATGAATGGGAAACAAACGTCTTACCAGAAACACAATCTTCCCTTTAGAAAAGAGCACTCTTCTACTCTACTGTGTTTCCCATAGGGCCAGAAGAGAGCTTGTTCAAAACAAAAAAACTGTGCTTCCTACACACAGGGGCCATATCTAGTTCAACTCTGCTTAGGAAACTGACAAGAACAGTAGCTTCTCTTCAGTCCAATTCACTGTACTTGCTGGGAACAGACGCGAGGGCTATTTGCACTGTTTATGGCAATGGGAACAAAATAGTGACTTTCCTTACGAGAAAACAACTCTGGATCATAGAACCAGAAACTGCATATGATTCAATTCCGTTTATGAATGGGAATCAAAAACTAGCTCGCCTTACAGGAAACACATTCTGCTTTTGATTAAAGAGCACTCTTCTACTCTACTGTGTTTCTTATTGGGCCAAAAGAGTGAGCTTGCCCAGAACAAAAGAACTGTGCTTCCTACACACATGGCCATATGTAGTTCATCTCTGCTTAGGAAACTGACAAGAACAGTAGCTTCTCTTCTGTCCAATAAATGGTACTTCCTGGGAACCAACTTGAGTGCTGTTTGTATTGTGTATGTCAATGGGAGCACATTAGAACTTTACTTACCAGAAAACAACTCTAGCTGATAGTACCTGAAACTGCATGTGATTCAACTTCGTTTAAGAATGGGAATCAAACACTAGCTCATCTTACAAGAAACACACTCTGCTTTAGAGAAAAGAGCACTCTACTACTCTACTGTGTTTTCTATAGGGCCTGAAGAGTGAGCTTCCTCAGAACAAAAAAACTGTGCTTCCTACACACACGAGCCATATCTAGTCCAACTGTGCTCATGAAACTGACTAGAACAGTATCTTCTCTTCAATCCAATACACAGTACTTGCTGGGAACAGACACGAGTGCTTTTTGTACTGTGTAAGGCAGTGGGAACGCAATACTGACTTTCCTTACCAGAAAAAAACTCTTGCTTGTCGGAACAAAACCTGTATGAAACAACTCCATTTATGAATGGGAAACTAACACTAGCTTGCCTTTAAAGAAAAACACTCTGCTTTTGAGAAAAGAGCACTATTCTACTCTACTCTGTTTCCTATAGGTATAGAACAGTGAGCTTGCTCAGAACAAAAGAACTGTGCTTCCACACACATGGACAATATCTAGTTCAACTCTGCTTAGGGAACTCACAAGAACAGTATATTCTCTTCAGTCAAATACACTGTACTTGCTGGGAACAGACGCAAGAATTATGTGCACTGTGTATGGCAATGGAAGCATAATAGTGACTTTCCTTACCAGAAAACAACTCTTGCTCGTAGGACCAGAAACTGCATGTGATTCAACTTTGTTTATGAATGGGAAACAAACACTAGATCGCCTTACAAGAAACATACTCTGCTTTTGAGAAAAGAGCACTCTTCTACTCTACTCTTTCCTATAGGGCCAGAACTGTGAGCTTGCTCAGAACAAAAGAACTGTGCTTCCTACCCATTGCCATATGTAGTTTATCTCTGCTTAGGAAACTGACAAGAACAGTAGCCTCTCTTCTGTCCAATACACTGTACATGCTGGGAACAGAGGCGAGTGCTATTTGCATTGTGTATGGCAAAGACTGTGCTTTAGTGACTTTCCGTACCAGAAAACAACTCTTGCTCGCAGGTCCAAAACATGCATGATTCAACTCCATTTATAAATGGGAAAATAGCACTAGCTCACCTTAAAAGAAACACACTCTGCTTTGAGAAGAGAGCACTCTTATATTCTCCTCTGTTTCATAAAGGTCCAGAACAGTGAGCTTGCTCATAACAAAAGAACTGTGCTTCCTACACACACAGGCCATATCTAGTTCAACTCTGCTTAGGTAACTCACAAGGACAGTCGATTCTCTTCAGTCAAATACACTGTACTTGCTGGGAACAGATGCGAGTATTATTTGCACTGTGAATGGCAATGGGAGTTCATTAGTGACTTTCCTTACCAGAAAACAACTCTTGCTTGTAGGACCAGAAACTGCATGTAATTCAACTCCGTTTATGAATGGGAAAGAAACACTAGCTCGTCTTAAAAGAAACACACTCTGCTTTTGAGAAAAGGGCACTCTTTTATTCGACTGTGTTTCCTAAAGAGCCAGAACAGTGAGATTGCTCAGAACAAAAGAACTGTGCTTCCTACACACACGGGCCATATCTAGTTCAACTCTGATTAGGAAACTGACAAGAACAGTACCTTCTCTTCAGTCCAATACACTGTACTTGCTGGAAACAGATGCGAGTGCTATTTGCACTGTGTAGGGCAGTAGGTGCACAAAAGTGACTTTCCTTACCAGAAAACAACTCTTGCTCGTAGGTCAAGAAAGTGCATGTGATTCAACTCCATTTATGAATGGGAAGCAAACCTTAGTTCACCTTACAAGAAACACACTCTGCTTTTCAGAAAAGACCACTCTTCTTTTCTACTGTGTTTCCTATAGGGCCAGAACAGTGAGCTTGCTCAGAACAAAAGAACTGTGCTTCCTACACACACGGGCCATATCTAGTTCCACTCTGCTTAGGAAACTGTAAAGAACAGTAGCTTCTCTTCAGTCCAATACACTGTCCTTATTGGAAACAGACACAAGTGCTTTTTGCACTGTTTATGGCAAGGGGAGCACAATAGTGACTGTCCTTCCCAGAAAACAACTCTTGCTCGTAGGATCAGAAACTGCATGTGATTCAACCTCATTTATGAATGAAAATCAAACACTAGCTCGTCTTAGAGGAAACACACTCTGCTTTTGATTAAAGAGCACTCTACTACTCTACTGTGATTGCTTTAGTGCCAGAATGGTGAGCTTGCTCAAAAAAAAAATAACTGTGCTTCCTACACACACGGGCCATATCTAGTTCAACTCTGCTTAAGAAACTGACAAGAACAGCAGCTTCTCTTCAGTCCAATACACTGTACTTGTTGGGAAGAAATGTGAGTGCTATTTGCACTGTTTATGGCAATGGGAGTGCAATAGTGACTTTCCTAACCAGAAAACAACTCTTGCGCATAGGACCAGAAACTGCATGTGATTCAACTCAGTTTATAAATGGGAATCAAACACTAGCTCGCCTTACAGGAAACACACTCTGCTTTTGATTAAAGAGAACTATCTCCACTGTGTTTCCTATAGGGCCAGAAGAGTGAGCTTGCTCAGAACAAAAGAACTGTGCTTCCTACACACACGGCCATATGTAGTTCAACTCTGCTTTGGAATCTTACAAGAACAGTAGCTTCTCCTCTGTCCAACACACTGTACTTGCTGGGAACAGACACGAGTGTTATTTGATTTGTGTATGGCAATGGGAGCGCATTAGTGACTTTCCTTACCAGAAAACAAAGCTTGCTCATCGGACCAAAACCTGCTTGTTTCAACTCCATTTATTAATGGGAAACAAACACTAAATCTCCTTACAAGAAACATACTCTGCTTTTGAGAAAAGAGCATTCTTCTACTCTACTGTGTTTCCTAGAGGGCCAGAACAGTGAGCTTGTTAAGAACAAGAGAACTGTGCTTCCTACACACACGGGCCATATCTAGTTCAACTCCACTTAGGAAACTGACAATAACAGTAGCTTCTCTTCAGTCCAATACACTGTGCATGCTGGGAACAGATGCGTGTGCTATTTGCACTGTGTATGGCAAAGGGAACACAATAGTGACTTTCCATACCAGAAAAAAACTCTTTCTTGTAGGATCAGAAACTACATGTGATTCAACTACGTTTATGAATGGGAAATAAACACTAGCTCACATTACAAGAAACATACTCTGCTTTTGAGAAAGAGCACTCTTCTACTCTACGGTGTTTTGTATACTGTCAGAACAGTGAGCTTGCTCAGAACTAAAGAATTATGCTTCCTACACACACGGGCCATATGTAGTTCAATGCTGCTTATGTAACTAAGAAGAACAGTAGCTTCTCTTCAGTCCAATAAACTGTACTTGCTGGGAACATACACGAATGCTATTTGTACTGTGAATGGCAAAGGGAGCGCAATAGTGACATTCCTTACAATAAAACAACTCTTGCTCGTAGGACCAGAAATTCCATGCGATTCAAGTACGTTTATGAATGGGAAGCAAACTCTAGCTCGCCTTACAAGAAACACACTGTGCTCTTTAGAAAAGAGGACTCTTCTACTCTATTGTGTTTCCAATATGGCCAGAAGAAAGCTTGCTCAGAAAAAAAGAACTGGGCTTCCTACACACAGGGTCCAAATCTAGTTCAAGGCTGCTTAGGTAACTGACAAGAACAGCAGCTTCTCTTGAGTCCAATAAACTGTACTTGCTGGGATCAGATGCGGGTGCTGTTTGCACTGTGTATGGCAAAGGGAGCACAATAGTGACTTTCCTTAACAGAAAACAATTCTTGCTCATAGGACCAGAAACTGCACATGATTCAACTATGTTTATGAATGGGAAATAAACACTAGTTCGCCTAACAAGAAACACACTCTTCTTTTCAGAAAAGAGCACTCTTCTACTCTATAGTGTTTCCTATAGGGCCAGAAGAGTGCACTAGCTCAGAACAAAAGAACTGTGCTTCCTACACACAGGTCATATATAATTCAACTCTGCCTAGAAAATTGACAAGAACAGTAGCCTCTCTTCAGTCTAATACACTCTACTTGCTGGGAACATATGTGAGTGCTATTTGCACTTTATACTGCAATGGGAGCACAATAGTGACTTTCCTTATCAGAAAACAACTCTTGCTCATAGGACCAGAAACTGCATGTGATTCATCTCCGTTCATGAATGGGAAACAAACACTAGCTCACCTTACTAGAAACATACTCTGCTTTTGAGAAAAGAGCACTCATCTATTCTACTGTGTTTCCTATAGGGTGAGAACAGTGTGCTTGCTCAGAACAAAGAACTGTGCTTCCTACTCACATGGGCCATATCTAGTAAAACTCTGCTTATGAAACTGACAAGAACAATAGCTCCTCTTAAGTCCAATACACTGTACTTGCTGTGAACAGATGTGCGTGCTGTTTGCACTATGTATGGCAAAGAGAGCGGAATAGTGACTTTCCATACCATAAAACAACTCTTGCCAGAAGGACCAGATACTACATGTGATTCAACTCCGTTTATGAATGAAAAATAAACAATAGCTCGCCTTACAAGAAACACACTCTGCTTTTGAGAAAGAGCACTCTTCTTCTCTACTGTGTTTCCTATAGAGCCAGAACAGTGAACTTGCTCAAACAAAAGAACTGACTTCCCACACACAGGGCCCATATCTAGTTTCACTCTGCTTAGGAAACTGACAAGAACAGTAGCTTCTCTTCAGTCCAATACACTGTACTTGCTGGGAACAGACACGAGTGCTATTTGCACTCTGTATGAACTGGGAGAGCAATAGTGACTTTCCTTACCAGAAAACAACTCTTGATCGTAGGTCCAGAAGCTGCATGTGATTCACCTCCGTTTATGAATGGGAAACAAACACTAGCTCGTTTTATAGGAAACACACTCTGCTTTTGAAAAAAGAGCACTCTTCTACTCTGCTGTGTTTTCTATAGTGCCAAAACAGTGAGCTTGCTCAGAACAAAAAAACTGTGCTTCCTACACACACGGGCATAATCTAGTTCAACTCTGCTTAGGAAACTGACAAGAACAGTAGCTTCTCTTCTGTCCAACACAATGTACTTGCTGGGAACAGACGCGAGTGCTATTTGCATTGTGTATATCAAAGGGAGCGCATTAGTAACTTTCCTTACCAGAAATCAACTCTTGCTGCTCGGACCAAAACCTGCATGATTCAACTCCGTTTATGAATGGGAAACAAACACTAGATCGCCTTACAAGAAGCACAGTCTGCTTTTGAGAAAGAGCACTCTTCTACTCTACTGTGTTTTGTATACGGCCAGAACAGCGAGCTTGCTCACAACAAAAGAACTATGCTTCCTACACACAGGGGCCATATGTAGTTCTAGGCTGCTTAAGTAACTGACAAGAATAGTAGCTTCTCTTCAGTCCAATACACTGTACTTGCTGGGAACAGACAAGAGGGCTATTTGCACTGTGTATAGCAAAGGGAGCACAATAGTCATTTTCCTTACCAGAGAACAACTCTTGCTCATAGGACCAGAAAATGCATGGCATTCAACTCCGTTTATGAATGGGAAATAAACACTAGCTTGCCTTACAAGAAACACACTCTGCTTTTGGAAAAGAACACTGTTCTACTCTACTGTGTTTCCTAAATGACCAGAAGAGCGAGCTTGCTCAGAACAAGAGAACTGTGCTTCCTACACACATGGGCTATATCTACTTCCACTATGATTAGGAAACTGACAAGAACAGTATCTATTCTTCAGTCCAATGCTCAGTACTTGCTGGGAACAGATGCGAGTGCTATTTGTACTGTGCATGGCAAAGTAAGCACAATAGTGACTTTCCTTACCAGATAACAACTTTTGCTCATAGGACCAGAAACTTCATGTGATTCAACTCCGTTGATGAATGGGAAACAAACACCTGATCGGCTTACAAGAAACACCCTCTGCTTTTGAGAAAAAAGCACTCTTCTACTCTACTGTGTTTCCTATAGGGCCAGAACAGTGAGCTTAATCACAACAAAATAACTGTGATTCCTACACACAGGGCATATCAAGCTCAACTCTGCTTAGGAAACTGACAAGAACAAGAGCTTCTCTTTAGTCCAATACACTGTCCATGCTGGGAACAGACGCGTGTGCTATTTGCACTGTGAATGGCAAAGTGAGAGCAATAGTGAGTTTCCTTTCAGAAAACAGCTCTTGCTCGTAGAACATGAAACTGCATGTGATTCAACTCCCTTTATGAATGGTTAACATACTCTATATTGCTTTACAAGAAACACACTCTTCTTTTAATAAAAGAGCCCTCTTCTTCTTTACTGTGCTGCCTATAGTGCCAGATAGGTGAGCATGCTCAGAACAAAGAACTGTGTTTCCTACTCACACAGGCCATATCTAGTGTAACTCTTCTTAGGAAACTGACAAGAATTGTATCTTCTCTTCAGTCAAATACACTGTACTTGCTTGGGAAAGACACAAGTGCTATTGGCAATCTGTATGTTAATGGGAGCGCAATAGTGACTTGCCTTACCAGAAAACAACTCTTGCTCCTAGGACCAGAAACTGCATGTGATTCAAATCTTTTATGAACAGGAAAGAAACACTAGATCGCCTTACAAGAAACACACTCTGCTTTTGAAAAAAGAGCACTCTTCTACTCTACTGTTTTTCCCCTAGGGCCAGAACAGTGAACTTGCTCAGAACAAACAAACTGTGCTTCCTACACACACCAGCCATATCTAGTTCGACTCTGCTTAGGAAACTGCCAAGAACAGTAGCTTCTCGTCAGTTCAATACACTTTATTGCTGGGAACAGACGCGAGTGCTACTTGCACTGTGTAAGGTAAAGGTAGTGTAATAGTGACTTTCCTTACCAGAAAATAAAACTTGCTCGTAGGACCCAGAAACTGCATGTGATTCAACTACGTTGATGAGTGGGAAGCAAACACTAGCTCGCCTTAAAAAAACACTCTCAGCTTTTGAGAAATAAGCCCTCTACTACTCTACTGTGCTTCCTTCAGTGACAGAACAGTGAGCTTGCTGAGAACAAAAGAACTGTGCTACCTACACAAATGAGCCATATCTTTTTAAACTCTACTTATGTAACTGACAAAAAGAGTAGCTTCTCTTCTGTCCAATACACTGTACTTGCTGGGAACAGACACGAGTGCTATTTGCACTGAGTATGGCAATTGGAGGGCATTAGTCACTTTCCTTACCAGAAAACAACTTTTGCTCCTAGGACCAGAAACTGCATGTGATTCAACTCCATTTATGAACAGGAAACAAACACTGGTTCGCCTTACAAGAAACACACTCTACTTTTGAGAAAAGAGCAACCTTATACTCTACTGTTTTTCCTGTATGGCCAGAAGAGTAAGCTTGCTCAGAACAAAAGAACTGTCCTTCCTACAAACACGGGCCATATCTAGTTAAATTCTGCTTAGGAAACTGACAAGAACAGGAGCTTCTCTTCAGTCCAATACACTGTACTTGCTTGGAACAGATGCGAGTGCTATTTGCATTGTGTATGGCAATAGTGGCACAATAGTGACTTTCCTTACCAGAGAACAATTCTTGCTTATAGGACCAGAAACTGCATGTGATTCAAGTCTGTTGATGAGTGGGAAACAAAAACTAGGTCGCCTTACAAGAAACACACTCTGCTTTTGAGAAAAGAGTATTCTTCTACTCTCCTGTGTTTCCTATAGGGCCAGAACAGTGAGCTTGCTCAGAACTGAAGAACTGTGATTCCTACACACACGGGCCATATCTAGGTCAACTGTGCTTAGGAAACTGACAAGAGCAGTAGCTTCTCTTTAGTCCAATACACTGTACTTGCTGGGAACTGACACAAGGGCTCTTTTGCTGTGTATGACAATGGGAGCGCAATAGTGACTATCTTTACCAGAAAACAACTCTTGCACGTAGAACCAGAAACAGGATGTGATTCAACTCCCTTTATGGATGGGAAACAAACAATAGATCACTTTACAAGAAACACACTCTGCTTTTTAGAAAAAAGCACTTTTCTTCTTTACTGTGTTTCCTATATTGCCAGAAGAGTTAGCTTGCTCAGAAAAAAAGAACTGTGCTTCCTTCTCACAAGGGCTGTATCTAGTAAAATTCTGCTTAAGAAACTGACAAGAACGGTATCTTCTCTTTAGTCCAGTACAATGTACTTGCTGGGAAAAGACGGAAGTGCTATTTGCATTGTGTACGGCAGTGGGAACGCAATAGTGAATTTCCTTACGAGAAAACAACTCTTGCTCATAGGATCAGAAACTGCATGTGATTAAACTCTGTTTAAAAATTGGAAACAAACACTAGCTTGCCTTACGAGAAACACACTCTGCTTTTGAAAAAAGAGCACTCTTCTACTCTACTGTGTTTCCTATAGGGCCAGAATAGTGAGCTTGCTCAGAACAAAAAAAAAACTGCGCTTCCTACACTCACGGGCCATATGTAGTTCAACTCTGCTTAGGAAACTGACAAGAACAGTAGCTTCTCTTCAGTCCAATACACTGTATTTGCTGTTAACAGAGGAGAGTGCTATTTGCACTGTGTATGGCAAAGGGAGCACAATAGTGACTTTCCTTACCAGAAAACAACTCTTCCTTGTAGGCACAGAAACTGCAGGTGATGCAACTCCGTTTATGAATGGGAAACGAACACCAGCTTGCCTTTCAAGAAACACACTCTGGTTTTGAGAAAAGATCACTCTTCTTCTCTACTGTGTTTCCTATAGTGCCAGAAGAGAGAGCTTGCTCAGAACAAAAGAACTATGCTTCCTACACATACTGGCCATATGTCGTTCAATGCTGCTTACGTAATTGAAAAGAACAGTAGCTTCTCTTCAGTCCAATACATTGTACTTGCTGGGAACAAACATGAATGCTTTTTGTACTTGAATGGCAGAGAAAGCGCAATAGTGACTTTCCTTACCATAAAACAACTCTTGCTCATAGGACCAGAAACTCCATGGGATTCAATACGTTTATAAATGGGAAACAAACACTAGCTCGCCTTACAAGAAACACACTCTGCTATTGAGAAAAAAGCACTTTTCTTCTCTACTGTTTCCTATAGGACCAAAAGAGTAAGCTTGCTCAAAACAAAAGGAATGAACTTACTCAGAACAAAAGAACTGTGTTTCCTAAACACACAGGCCATATCTAGTTCAACTCTGCTTAGGACACTGACAAGAACAGTAGCTTCTCTTCCATCCAATACACTGTACTTGCTGGGAAAACACACAATTGCTATTTGATCTGTGTTTGGCAATGAGAGCACAATAGTTATTTTCCTACCAGAAAACGACTCTTGCTCATAGGACCAGAAACTGCATGTGATTCAACTCCTTTTATGAATAGGAAACAAACACTAGCTCGCCTTAAAAGAAACACACTCAGCTTTTGATTAAGAGCACTTTTCTACTCTACTAGTTTTCCTATAGGCCAGAGAGAGAGGTTGTTCAAAACAAAAGAACTGTGGTTCCTACACACACGATTTATATCTAGTTCAACTCTGCTTAGGAAACTGACAGGAACAGCAGCTTCTTTTCAGTCCAATACACTGTACTTGCTGGGAACAGACGTGAGTGCTATTTGCACTGTGTATGTCAAAGGGAGCACAAAGTGAATTTCCTTAACAGAAAACAACTCTTGCTCATAGGAGGAGAAACTGCATGTGATTCAAATCCGTTTATGAATGGGAAACAGACACTTGTTTGCCTTACAAGAAACACACTCTGCTTTTGAGAACAGAGCACTTTTCTACTTTAATGTGTTTCCTATAGGGCCAGAACAGTGAGCCTGCTCAGAACAAAGAACTGTGCTGCCACCATACACGGGCCATAACTAGTTCAACTCTGCTTAGGAAACTGACAAGAACAATAGCTTCCCTTCAGTCCAATACACTGTCCTTGCTGGGAAGATATGCGAGTGCTATTTGCACTGTGTATGGCAATGGGAGCCCAATAGTGACTTTCCTTACCTGAAAACAACTCTTGCTCGTAGGACCAGAAACTGCATGTGATTCAACTCTGTTTATGAATGGGAAACAAACACTACATTGCCGTACAATAAATACACTCTGCTTTGGAGGAAAGAGCAATCTTCTACTCTACTGTTTTTCCTATAGGGCCATAAGAGTGAGCTAGCTCAGAAAAAAAGAAGTGTGCTTCATAAACACACTTGCCTTATCTTGTTCAATTCTGCTTAGGAAACTGACTAGAACCGCAGCTTCTCTTCAGTCTGATACACTGTACTTGCTGGGAACAGACGCGAGTGCTACTCGTATTGTGTATGGCAATGGTAGGACTTTAGTGACTTTTTACCAGAAAACAACTCTTTTTCATAGGACCAGAAAGTGCATGTGATTCAACTCCGTTTATGAATGGGAAACAAACAAGAGCTCACCTTACAAGAAACACACTCTGATTTTGAGAAAAGAGCACTCTTCTACTCTACTGTGTTTCCATAGGTAACAGAACAGTGAGCCTGCTAAGAACAATAGAATTGTGCTTCCTACACAAATGGGCCATATCTACTTAAACTCTGTTTTTTGGAAACTGGCAAGAATTGTAGCTTCTCTTCAGTCCAATACACTGTACTTGATGGGAACAGATGCGAGTGCTCTTTGCTCTGTGAATGGCAATGGGAGCACAATAGTGACTTTTCTTACCACACAGCTTTTGAGCAAAGAAAACTCTTCTACTCTATTGGGTTTCCTGTAGGCCAAAAAAGTGAACTTGCTCAGAATGAAAGAACTGTGGTTCCTACACACACAGGCCATAGCTAGTTCAACTCTACTTAGAGAAATGACAAGAACAGTAGCTTCTCTTCAGTCCAATACACTTTACTTGCTGGGAACAGATACGAGTGCTATTTGCATTGTGTATGGCAAAGGGAGCTCAAAGTAAATTTCTTTAACAAAAAACAACTCTAGCTCGTAGGACCAGAAACTGCATGTGATACAACTCCTTATATGAATGAGAAACAAACACTTGCTCGCCTTACGAGAAACACATTCTGCTTTTGAGGAAAGAGCACTCTTGTACCCTAATGTGTTTCCTATAGGCCCAGAACAGTGAGCTTTCTCAGAACAAAACAACTCTGCTTCCTACATACACGGGCCATATCTAGTTCAACTCTGCTTAGGAAACTAACAAGAACAGGAGATTCTCTTCAGTCCAGTAAACTGTACTTGTTGGGAACAGACGAGAGTGCTATTTGCACAGTGTAATGCAATGGGAGCACAATAGTGACTTTCCTTGCCAGAAAAAAACTCTTGCTTGTAGGATCAGAAACTGCATGTGATTCAACTCTGTTTATGAATGAGAAACAAACATTACGTCGCCAAACAAAAAACCCACTCCGCTTTTGAGAAAAGAGCACTCTTCTACTCTACTATGTTTTCTATAGGGCTAGAACAGTAACCTTGCTCAGAACAAAAGAACTCTGCTTCCTACACACATGGATCATATCTAGTTCATCTTTGCTAAGGAAAATGAGAAGAACAGTAGCTTCTCTTCAGTCCAACACTTTGTAACTGCTGGGAGAGACAGGAGTGCTATTTACACTCTGTATGGAACTGGGAGTGCAATAGTGACTTTCCTTACCAGAAAATAACTCTTGCTCGTAGGACCAGAAACTGCATGTGATAATACTCCGTTTATGAATGGGAAACAAACACTAGCTCATCTTACAAGAAACACACTCTGCTTTTGAGAAGAGAACACTCTTCTACTCTACTGTGTTTCTTATAAGGCCAGAACAGTGAGCTAGCACAGAAGAAAACGATTGTGATTCGTACACACACGGGACATATTTAGTTCAACTCTGCTTAGGAAACTGACAAGAACAGTAGTTTCCCTTCAGTCCATACAGTGTACTTGCTGGGAACAGACGTGAGTGCTATTTGCACTGTGAATAACAAGGGGAGTGCAAAAGTGACTTTCTTTACCAGAAAACAACTCTTGTTCGCAGGACCAGAAACTGCATGTGATTCATCTCCATTTATGAATGGGAAAAAACACTAGCTTGCCTTACGAGAAACACACTCTGCTTTGGAAAAAAGAGCACTCTTATTCTCTACTGTATTTCTTAAAGGACCAGAACAGTGAGCTTGCTCATAACAAATGAACTGTGTTTCCTACCCACACGGGCCATATCTAGTTCAACTCTGCTTAAAAAACTGACAAGAACAGTGGGTTCTCTTCAGTCCAATACACTGTACTTGCTGGGAAGAGACACGAGTGCTATTTGCACTCTGTATGGAACTGGGAGCACAATAGTGACTTTCCTTACCAGAAAACAACTTTTGCTCTTAGGACCAGAAACTGCATGTGATTTAACTCTATTTATGAATGGTAAACAAACAGTAGCTCAACTAACAAGAAACACACTCTGCTTTTGAGAAAAGAGCACTCTTCTACTATACTGTGTTTCCTATAGGGCCAGAACAGTGAGCTAGCTCAGAACAAAAGAACTCTGCTTCCTACACACACGGAAATATCTAGTTCAACTCTGCTTAGGAAACTGAAAAGAACAGTAGCTCTCTTCAATCCAATACTCTCCACTTGCTGGGAAGAGACGGGAGTGCAATTTGCATTCTGTATGAACAATAGTGACTTTTTTTTTACCAGAAAATAACTCTTACTTGTAGGACCAGAAACTGCATGTGATTCAACTCCTTTATGAATGGGAAACAAACATTAGCTCGCCTAAAATGATACACACTCAGCTTTTGAGAGAAGAACACTCTTCTACTCTACTGTTTTTCCTGAAGAGCCAGAAGTGAGCTAGCTCAGAAGAAAAGAACTGTGCTTCCTAAGCACATGAAACATATCTAGTTTAACTCTGGCTAGGAAGCTGACAGGAACAGTAATTTATCTTCAGTACAATACACTCTACTTGCTGGGAACAGATGCAAGTGCTATTTGCACTGTGTATTGCAATGGGAGCACAATAGTGACTTTAGTTACCAGAAAATAAATCTTGCTTGTAGGACCAGAATCTGCATGTGACTCAACTCTGTTTGTGAATGGGAAACAAACCCTAGCTGGCCTTACAAGAAACACACTCTGCTCTAGAGAAAAGAGCACTCTTCTACACTACTGTGTTTCCTATAGGGCCAGAACAGTGAGCTTGCTCAGAACAAAAGAACTGTGCTTCCTACACACAAAGGCCATATCTAGTTCCAATCTGCTTTGGAAAATGTCATGAACAGTATCTCCTCTTCAGTCCATAAACTGTACTTCCTGGGAACAGACGCGAGTGCTATTTGCAATGTATATGGCAATGGGAGTGCAATAGTGACTTTTTTTTTTAACAGAAAACAACTCATGCTCATAAGATCAGAAACTGTGTTTATGAATTGAAAACAAACACTAGCTTGCTTTACAAGAAACAAACTCTGCTTTTGAGAAAAGAGCAGTCTTCTACTCTACTGTTTTTCCAAAATGCCAGAACAGTTTGGTTGCTCAGAACAAAAGAACTGTGCTTCCTACACACACTGGCCATATCTAGTTCAACTCTGCTTATCACACTGACAAGAACAGGAGATTCTGTTCATTTCAATAAACTGTGCTTGCTGGGAACAGACGCGAGTGCTATTTGCACTGTGTATGGCAATGTAAGCGCAATAGTTACTTTCCTACCAGAAAACAACTCTTGCTCGTACGACCAGAAACTGCATGTGATTCAACTCCGTTAATGAATGGGAAACATACACTAGCTCGGCTTTCGAGAAACACACTGTGCTTTGGAGAAAAGAGCACTCTTCTACTCTACTGTGTTTACTATAAGGCCAGAACAGTAAGCTTGCTCAGAACAAAAGAACAGTGCTTACTACACACGGGCCATATCTAGTGTGTATGGCAATGGGAGCACAATAGTGACTCTCCTTACCAAAAAACAACTCTAGCTTGTAGGACCAAAAACTGCATGTGACTCAACACTGTTTATGAATGGAAAACAAACACTAGCTCCCCATACAAGAAATACACTCTGCTTTTGAGAAAAGAGCACTTTACTACTTTACTGTTTTTCCTATAGAGCCAGAACAGTGAGCTAGCTCAGAACAGAAGAACTGTGCTTCCTACACACACGGGTCTTATATAGTTTGACTCTGCTTAGGAAACTGTCAAGAACAGTACCTTATCTTAAGTCTAATACACTCTACTTGCTGGGAACAGAGGCGAGTGCTATTTGCACTGTGTATGGCAATGGGAGCACAATAGTGACTTTCCTTAACAGAAAAAGACTTTCGCTCATAGGACCAGAAAGTGTATGTGATTCAACTCCGTTTATGAATAGGAAACAAACACTAGCTCGCCTTACAAAAAACACACTCAGCTTTTGAATAAACAGCACTTTTCTACACTACTAGGTTTCCTATAGGCCAAAGATGACGTTGCTAAGAACAAAAGAATTGTGGTTCCTACTTACACGGGCCATATCTAGTTCAACTCTGCTTAGGAAACTGACTAGAACAGGAGCTTCTCTTCAGTCCAATATACTGTACTTGCTCGGAACAGACTTGAGTGCTATTTGAAATGTATATTTCAAAGGGAGCAGAAAGTGAATTTCCTTAACAGAAAACAACTCTTGCTCGTAGGCCCAGAAACTGCATGTGAATCATCTCCATTTATGAATGGGAAAGAAACACTTGCTTGCCTTACAAGAAAAACACTCTGCTTTTGAGAACAGAGCACTCTTCTACTTTAATGTTTTTCCTATATGGCCCGAACAGTGAGCTTGCTCAGAACAAAGAACTGTGCTTCCAACATACACGTCCATAACTAGTTCAACTCTGCTTAGGATACTGACAAGAACATTAGTTTCTCTTCAGTCCAATACACTGTACTTGCTGGGAATATATGTGAGTGCAATTTTCACTGTGTATGGCCATGGGAGCCCAAGAGTGACTTTCCTTACCAGAAAACTACTGTTGCTTGTAGGACCCAAAACTGAATATGATTCAACTCTGTTTATGAATGGAAAACAAACACTACCTCGCCGTACATGAAACACACTCTGCTTTTGAGAACAGAGCACTCTTCTACTTTAATGTGTCTCCTATAGGGCCAGAACAGTGAGCTTCCTCAGAACAAAGAACTGTGCTTCCAATATACACGGAAACTGACAAGAACAGTAGCTTCTCTTCAGTCCAATACACTGTACTTACTAGGAACAGAGGCGAGTGCTATTTGCACTGTATATGGCAATGGGAGCGCATAGTGACTTTCCTTACCAGAAAACAACTCTTGCTCATAGGACCATAAACTGCATGGAATTCAACTCCTTTTATGAATGGCAAACAATCACTAGCTCGCCTTACAAGAAACACACTCTGCTTTGGAGAAAAGAGTACTGTTCTACTCTACTCTGTATCCTATAATTTCAAAACAGTGAACTTGCTCAGAACAAAACAACTGTGCTTCCAACACACACGGGCCATATGTAGTTCAAATCTGCTTAGAGAACTGACAAGAACAGCAGCTTCTATTCAGTCCAATACACTGTATTTCTGGGAACAGACTCAAGTGTTATTTGTACTGTACATGAAAATGGGAGCACAATAGTGACTTTCCTTACCAGAAAACAACTCTTGCTCGTAGGACCAGAAACTGCATGTGGTTCAACTCCGTTTATGAATGGGGAAGAAACACTAGCTCACCTTAGAAGAAACACACTAAGCTTTTGAGAAAAGAGCACTCTTCTACTTTAGTGTGTTTCCTGTAGGGCCAGAACAGTGAGCTTGCTCAGAACAAAAGAACTGTGCTTCCTACACACATGGCCCAAACCTAGTTCAACTCCGCTTAGGGAACTGACAAGAAAAACAGCTTTTCTTCATTCCAATTCAGTTTAATGCCTGGGAACAGACGTGAGGGCCATTTGTACTGTGTTTGACAAGGGAAGCACAAAGTGAGTTTTGCTACCAGGAAAATCTCTTGTTCATATGAGCAGGAAGTGCATGTGATTCAACTGCATTTAGGAATGGGAAATACACACGATGCGCCTTACAAGAAACACACTCTGCTTTTAAGAAAAGAGCAGTCTTCTACTCTACTGTGTTTCCTATAATGCCAGAAAAGTGAGCTTGCTCAGAAAAAAGAACAGTGCTTCGTACACCCATGGCCCATATCTAGTTCAACTTTGCTTTGGAAAGTGACAAGAAAAGTATCCTCTCTTCAGTCCAATACACTGTACTTGCTGGGAAGAGACGTGAGTGCTATTTGCACTGTATGTGGAAATGGGAGGAGAACACTTTCCTTACCAGAAAACAACTCTTGCTTGTAGGACCAAAAACTGCATGTGATTCAACTATATTTATGAATGGGAAACAAAACATGCTCGCCATACAAGAAACACACTCTTCTTTTGAGAAAAGAGCACTCTTCTACTCTACTGTGATTCCTGTATGGCCAGAACAGTGAGCTTGCTCAGAACAAAAGAAGTGTGCTTCCTACACACACAGCCCAAACCTAGTTCAACTCTGCTTAGGGAACTGACAAGAAAAACAGCTTCTCTTCAGTCCAATTCAGTTTACTGCCTGGGAGCAGACGCGAGGGTATTTGCACTGTGTTTGACAAGAGAAGCACAAAGTGAGTTTCGCTACCATGAAAAAACTCTAGTTCGTATGAGGAGAAAGTGCATGTGATTCAACACCGTTAATGAATGGGAAACACACACGATCCACCTTACAAGAAACACACTCTGCTTTTAAGAAAAGAGCACTCTTCTACTCTACTGTGTTTCCTATAGTGCCAGAAAAGTGAGCTTGCTCAGAAAAAAAGAATTATGCTTCCTACACACACGGCCCATATCTAGTTCAACACTGCTTTGGAAAGTGAAAAGAACAGGATCTTCTCTTCAGTCCAATACACTGTACTTGCTGGGAAGAAACGTGAGTGCTATTTGCACTGTATGTGGCAATGGGAACACAATAGTTACTTTCCTTACCAGAAAACAACTCTTGCTCATAGGACCAGAAACTGCATGTGATTCAACTCCATTTATGAATGGGAAACAAGCATTTGCTCGCCTTACAAGAAACACACTCTGCTTTTGACAAAAAAGCACTCATCTACTCTATGCAGTATCCTATAGTTCCAGAACACTGAGATTGATCAGAACAAAAGAACTGTGCTTTGTACACACGGGCCATATCTAGTTCAACTCTGCTTAGGAAACTCACAAGAACAGTAGCTTTTCTTCAGTTCAATACACTGTACTTGCTGGGAACAGACGCGAGGGCTATTTGTATAGTATATGGCAATGGGAACGCATAGTGACTTTACTTACCAGAAAAAAACTCTTGCTCATAGGAACAGAAACTGCATGGAATTCAACTTCGTATATGAATGGCAAACAAACTGTAGTTCGCCTTACAAGAAACACACTCTGCTTTTGAGAAAAGAGCACAGTTCTACTTTACTCTGTATCCTACATTTTCAAAAGAGTGAGCTTGCTCAGAACAAAACAACTTTGCTTTTTACACACATGGTCCATATATAGTTCAAATCTGCTTAGGAAACTGACAAGAACCGCAGCTACTCTTCAATCCAAAACACTGTACTTGCTGGGAACAGACTCGAGTGCTATTTGCACTGTACATGGCAATGGGAGCACAATAGTGACTTTCCTTACCAGAAAACAACTCTTGCTCATAGGACCAGAAACTGCATGTGATTCAACTCCTTTTATGAATGGGAAACAAACACTAGCTCGCCTTACAAGAAACACACTCTGCTTTTGAGAAAAGAGCACTCCTCTACTCTACTGTGTTTCTTATAGGGCCAGAACTTTTAGCTTGCTCAGAATAAAAGAACTTTGCTTCCTATATACAAAGGCCATATCTAGTTCAACTCTGCTAAGGAAACTGACAAGAACAGTAGCTTCTCTTCAGTCCAATACACTGTAAATGCTGGGAACAGATGCGAGTGCTATTTGCAATGTGAAAGGCAATGGAAGCACAATAGTGACTTTCCTTACCAGAAAACAACACTTACTTGAAGGACCAGAATCTGCATGTGATTCAACTCCGTTTATGAATGGGAAAGAAACACTAGCTCGCCTTACAAGAAACACACTCTGCTTTTGAGAAAAGAGCACTCTTCTACTCTATTGTGTTTCCCATAGGAACATAAGAGTGAGCTTGCTCAGAACAAAAAAACTGTGCTTCCTACAGACACAGGTCATATGTTGTTCAACTCTGCTTAGGAAACTGAGAAGAACAGTAACTTCTTTTCCATCAAATACACTGTAATTGCGGTTAACAGACGCGAGTGCTATTTGCACTCTGTAGGGCAATGGGAACACAATAGTGACTTTCCTTTCCAGAAAACAACTCTTGCTCTTAGTACCAGAAAATGCATGTGATTCAACTCCATTTGTAAATGAGAAACAAACACTAGTTCGCCTTACAGCAAACACACTCTGCTTTTGAGAAAAGAGCACTCTTCTACTCTACTGGGTTTTTGTATCAGGCCAGAACAATGAGCTTGGCCAGAACAAAGGAATTGTGCGTCCTACACACACGGACCATATCTAGTACAACTCTGCTTAGGAAACTGAAAAGAACAGTACCTTCTCTTCAGTCCAATACACTGTAGTTGCTGGGAACAGATGCGAATGCAATTTGCACTGTGTATGGCAAAGGGAGCAAAATAGTAACTTTCCTTACCAGAAAACACCTCTTGCTCATAGGACCAGAAACTGCAAGTGATTCAACTCCATTTATGAATGGGAAACAAACACTAGCTCGCCTTACAAGAAACACCCTCTGGTTTTGAGAAAAGTGCACTCTTCTGCTCTACGGTTTTTCCTATAGGGCCATAAGAGTGAGGTTTTTCAGAACAATAGAACTGTGCTTCCTACACACACAGGACTTATCTAGTTCTACTCTGCTTAGGAAACTGACAAGAACAGTAGCTTCTCTTCAGTCCAATACACTGTACTTGCTGGGAAAAGATGCGAGTGCTCTTTACATTGTGTAAGGCAAAGGGAACGCAATAGTGACTCTTCTTACCAGAAAACAACTCTTCCTTGGAGGACCAGAATCTGCATGTGACTCAACTCCATTTATGAATGGGAAACAAACACTAGCGTGCCTTACAAGAAACACACTCTGCTTTTGAGAAAAGAGCACTCTCCTACTCTACTGTGTTTCCTAAAGGCCCGAACTGTGAGCTTGCTCAGAAGAAAACAACTGAGCTTACTAAACACACGGGCCATATCTATTTCAACTCTGCTTAGGAAACTGACAAG
>NC_081422.1:348905-403466 GCF_949786415.1 Peromyscus eremicus
ATCAGAAACAAATACTAGCTTGCCTTACAGGAAACACACTCTGCTTTGAGAAAAGAGCACTCTTCTATTCTACAGTGTTTCCTATAGTACCAGAACAGTGAGCCTGCTCAGAACAAAAGAACTGTGCTTCCTACAGACAAGGGCCATATCTATTTCAACTCCGATTAGGAAACTGACAAGAACAGAAGCTTCTCTTCAGTCTAATACACTGCACTTGCTGGGATCAGACGCGAGTGCTATTTGCACTGTGTAGGGCAATAGGAGCACAATAGTGACTTTCCTTACGAGGGAAACAACTCTTGCTCATAGGACCAGAAATTGCATGTGATGCAACTCCGTTTATGAATGAGAAAGAAACATAACTCGCCTTGCAGATAACACACTCTGCTTTTGAGAAAAGAGCACTCTTCTACTATACTGTCTTTCCTATAGGGCAAGAAGAGTGAGCTTGTTTAGAACAAAAGAACGGTGCTTCCTACACACACGAGCCATATCTAGTTCAACTCCGCTTAGGAAACTGACAAGACAGTAGCTTCTCTTCAGTCCAATACACTGTACTTGCTAGGAATAGACGCGCGTGCTATTTGCACTGTGTAGGGCAATGGGAGTGCTATAGTGACTTTCCTTACGAGAAAACAATTCTTGCTTGTAGGACCAGAAACTTCATGTGATTCAATTCCGTTTAGGAATGAGAAGCAAACATTAGCTCGCCGTACAGGAAAAACACTCTGATTTTGAGAAACTCTTCTACTCTACTGTGTTTCCTAAGGGCCAGAACACTGAGCTTGGTCAGAACAAAAGTACAGCGCTTCCTACAAAAATGGGCCATATGTAGTTTAACTCTGCTCAGGAAACTGAGAAGAACAGTACTTCTCTACAGTTGAATACACTGCACTTGCTGGGAACAGATGCAAGTGATAATTGGACTGTGTATGGCAATGCAAACGCAATAGTGCCTATCCTTACCAGAAAAAAACTCTTGCTCTTAGTACCAGAAACTTTATGTGATTCAACCGCGTTTATGAATGGGAAAAAAACTCTAGCTCTCCTTACAAGAAACACACTCTGCTTTTGAAAAAAGAACACTCTTCTACTATACTGTGTTTGTTAAAATGCCAGAAGAGTGAGCTTGCTCAGAACAAAAGAACTGTGCATCCTACACACAAGAGCCATATCTAGTTCACCTCTGCTTTGGAAACTGACAACAGCAGTAGCTTCACTGAAGTCAATTACAGTGTACAGCTGGGAACAGAAGCGAGTGCTACTTCCACTTTGTATGGCAAAGTGAGCACAAGAGTGACTTTTCTTACCAAAAAACAACTCTTGCTCGTAGGACAAGAAACTGCATGTAATTCAACTCTGTTTTTGAAGGGGAAACAAACACTAACTCGTCTTACAAGAAACACA
The DNA here is from genome assembly GCF_949786415.1 of Peromyscus eremicus. Taxonomy (NCBI): domain Eukaryota; kingdom Metazoa; phylum Chordata; class Mammalia; order Rodentia; family Cricetidae; genus Peromyscus; species Peromyscus eremicus. The sequence continues at coordinate 350,313 of NC_081422.1, forward strand.
CTCTGCTTTTGAGAAAAGAGCACTCTTCTTGTCTACTGTGTTTACATAGAGCAAGAACAGTGAGCTTGCTCAGAACAAAAGAACTGTGCTTCCTACACACATGGGCCATATCTAGTTCAACTCTGCTTAGGATACTGACAAGAACAGTAGCTTCTCTTCAGTTCAATACACTGTACTTGCTGGGAACAGACGTGAGTGCTTTTTGTACTGTGTATGGCAATGGGAGTGCAATAGTGACTTTCCTTACCAGAAAACAACTCAGCTCGCAGGACCAGAAACTGCATGTGATTCAATTCTGTTTATGAATGGAAAACAAACACTAGCTCGCCTTAGAGGAAACACAATCAGCTTTTTTTTTAAAAAAAGATTTATTTATTATGTATACAGGAGTCTGTCTGCACATATCTCTGCAGGCCAGAAGAGGGCACCAGATCTCATTATGGATGGTTGTGAGCCACCATGTGGTTACTGGGAATTGAACTCAGGACCTTTAAAAGAACAAGCAATTCTATTAACCTCTGAGCCATCTCTTCATCCTCACAATCTGCTTTTGAGAAAAGAGCACTCATCTACTCCACTCTGTTTCCTAAAGGGCCAGACGAGTGAGCTTGCTCAGAACAAAAGAACTGTGCTTCCTACACACACGGACTATATGTTTTCAACTCTGCTTAAGAAACTGACAAGAACAGTAGCTTCTCTTCAGTCCAATACACTGTACTTGCTGGGAACATATGCGAGTGCTATTTGCACTCTGTAAGGCAAAGGGAGCGCAATAGTGACTCTTCTTACCAGAAAACAACTCTGCCTTGAAGAACCAGAAATTGCATGTGATTCAACTCCGTTTATGAATGGGAAACAAACACTAGCTCGCGTTACAAGAAACACACTCTGCTTTTGAGAAAAAAGCACTCTCTACTCTACTGTGTTTCCTAAATCCCCGAACTGTGAGCTTGCTCAGAACAAAAGAACTGTGCTTACTACACACATGGGCCATATCTAGTTCAACTCTGCTTAGGAAACTGACAAGAACAGTAGCTTCTCTTCAGTCCAATACACTGTACTTGCTGGGAAAAGACGCAGTGCTATTTGCACTGTGTATGGCAATGGGAGTGCAATAGTGACTCTTCTTACCAGAAAACAACTCTTGCATGTAGGACCAGAAACTGCATGTGATTCAACTCTGTTTATGAATGGGATACAAACACTAGCTTGCCTTACAAGAAACACACTCTGCTTTTGATAACAGAGCACTCTTCTACTCTACTGTGTTTCCTATAGGGTCAGAACAGTGAGTTTGCTCAAAACAAAAGAACTGTGCTTCCTACACACACGGGCCATATCTAGTTCAACTTTTCTTCGGAAACCAATAAGAACAGTAGCTTCACTTCAGTCCATACACTGTACTTGCTGGAACAGATACGAGTTCTGTTTGCACTATGTTTGACAAGGGGAGCACAATAATGACTTTCATTACCAGAAAACAACTATTGCTCATAGGACCAGAAAACACATGTGATTCAACTCCGTTTATGAATGAGACAAACACTAGCTCCCCTTACAAGAAACACTCTCTGTTTTTGTGAAAATAGCATTCTTTCACTTTACTGTGTTTCCATATGGCCGGAAGAGTGAGCTTGCTCAGAAAAAAGAAACTGTGCTTTCTACACACACAGGCCTTATCTAGATGGACTCTGCTTAGGAAACTGACAAGAACAATAGCTTCTCTTCAATGCAATACACTGTACTTGCTGGGAGGAGACACGAGTGCTATTTGCACTGTGTATGACAATGGGAATGTAATAGTGACTTTCCTTAGAAGAAAACAATTCTTCCTCGTAGGACCAGAAACTTCATGTGATTCAACATCGTTTATGAATGGGAAACAAACGCTAGCATGTCTTACAAGAAACACACTCTGCTTTTGAGAAAAAGAGCACTCTTCTACTCTACTGTGTTTACTATGGGCCAAAACCGTAAGCTAGGTCACAACAAAAGAACTTTGCTTCCTACACACAAGGGCCATATCTTGTTCAACTCTGGTTAGGAAAATGACACGAGCAGTAGCTTCTCTTCAGTCCAATCTACTGTACTGGAATCAGACATGAGTGCTCTTTGCTCTGTGAATGCCAAAGGGTGAACAATAGTGACTTTTCTTACTAGAAAACAACTCTTCCTGATAGGAAGAGAAACTGCATGTGATTCAACTCCGTTTATGAATGGGATACAAATGCTAGCTTGCCTTATAGAACACACCCTGCATTTAAGAAAAGAGCACTCTTCTACTCTACAGGGTTTCCAAAGGTCCACAACAGTTCAGTTGCTCAGAAAAAAAGAACAGTGCTTCCTATGCACACGGGCCATATCTAGTTCAACTCTACTTAGTACACTGACCAGAATAATAGCTTCTCTTCAGAACAATACACTGTAGTTGCTGGGAAAAGACATGAGTGCTATTTGCACTGTGTATGGCAATGGGAGCACAATAGTGACTTTCCTTAACAGAAAACAACTCTTGCTCGTAGGACCAGAAACTGCATGTGATTCAACTCCGTTTATGAATAGGAAACAAACACTAGCTCGCCTTACAAGAAACACACTCAGCTTTTGAGCAAAGAGCACTCTTCTACTCTACTGGCTTTCCTATATGCCAGAAGAGTGAGCTTGCTCAGAACTAAAGAACTGTGGTTCCTACACACACGGGCCATATCTATTTCATCTCTGCTTAGGAAACTGACAAGAACAGTAGCTTCTTTTCAGTCCAATATACTGTACTTGCTGGGAACAGACACGAGTGCTATTTGTACTGTGTATGTCAAAGGGAGTACAAAGTGAATTTCCTTAACAGAAAACAACTCTTTCTCATAGGACCAGAAACTGAATGTGATTCAACTACGTTTATCAATGGGAAACTAACACTTGCTCACCTCATGAGAAACACACTCTGCTTTTGAGAAAAAAAAGCACTCTTCTTCTTTACTGTGTTTCCTATAGATCCAGAAGAGTGTGCTTGCTCAGAACAAAAGAATTGTGTCACCTACACACACGGGCCATATCTAGTTCAACTCTGCTTAGGACACTGACAAGAATAGTAGCTTATCTTCATTTCAATACACTATACTTGCTGGGAAGAGACGCGAGTGCTATTTGCAATGTGTATGGCAATGGGAGGGCAATAGTGACTTTCCTCACAATAAAAAACCTTTTGCTCCTACGACCAGAAACTGCATGTGATTCAATTCCGTGTATGAATGGGAAACAAACATTAGCTCATCTTATAAGAAACAGACTCAGCTTTTGAGCAAAGAGCACTCTACTACTCTACTGGGTTTTCTATAGGCCAGAAAACTGAGCTTGCTCAGAACAAAATAAATGTGTTTTCTACACATGGGCCATATATAGATCAACTCTGCTTAGGAAAATGAAAAGAACAGTAGCTTCTCTTCAGTCTAATACACTGTAATTGCTGGTAACAGACGCGAGTGCTATTTGCACTGTGTATGGCAAAGGGAACACAAAGTGAATTTCCTTAACAGAAAACAACTCTTGCTCATAGGACCATAAACTGCATGTGATTCAAATCCGTTTATGATCGGGAAACAAACACTTGCTTGCCTTACAAGAAACACACTCTGCTTTTGAGAAAAGAGCACTCTTCTAATCTACTATGTTTCCAAAGGGTCAGAACAGATAGGTTGCTAGAAAAAAAGAACTGTGCTTAAAACACAAGGGCCATATCTAGTTCAACTCTGTTTAGACAACTGACAAGAACAGTAGCGGACCAGAAACTGCATGTGATTCAACTCCGTTTATGAATGGGAAACAAATACTAGCTCGCCTTACAAGAAACACACTCTGCTTTTGAGGAAAGAGCACTCTTCTACTCTACTATGTTTCCTGTTAGGGCCAGAAGAGTGAGTTTGCTCAGAACAAAAGAACTGTGCTTCCTACCCGCAGGGTCCATATCTAGTTCAACTCTGCTTAGGAAACTGACAAGAACACTAGCTTCTCTTCAGTCCAGTACACTCTATTGCCTAACAGATGTGAGTGCTATTTGCACTTAGTATTGCAATGGGAGCACAACAGTGACTTTCCTTAACAGAAAACAACTCTTGCTCGTAAGACCAGAAACTGCAGGTGATTCAACTCCGTTATTGAATGGGAAACAAACACTAGCTCACCGTACAAGAAACATAATCTGTTTTTGAGAAAAGAACATTCTGCTACTCTACTGTGTTTCCATATGTCCAGAACAGTTAGCCTTCTCAGAACAAAAGAATTGTGCTTCCTACACACATGAGCCATACCTAGTTCAAATCTGCTTAGGAAACTGACAAGAACAGTAGCTTCTCTTCAGTCCAATACACTGTAATTGCTGGGAACAGACGCGAGTGCTATTTGCACTGTGTATAGAAAAGGGAGCACATTATTGACTTTCCTTAACAGAAAACAACTCTTGCTAGTAGGACCAGAAACTGAACATGATTCAACTCCATTTTGAATGGGAAACAAACACTAGCTTGCCTTACAGGAAAGAAACTCTGCTTTTGAGAAAAGAGCACTCTTCTACTTTACTGTGTTTCCTATTAGGGCCAGATGAGTGTGCCTGCTCAGAAAAAAAGAACTGTGATTCCTAAACACATGAGCCATATCTAGTTCAACTCTGCTTCGGAAACTGTTAAGAACAGTAGCTTCACTTCAGTCCATACACTGTACTTGCCTGGAACAGATGCAAGTGCTCTTTGCACTATGTATGACAAGGGGAGCGCAATAGTGACTTTCATTACCAAAAAACATCTCTTGCTCATAGGACCAGAAAATACATGTGATTCAACTCCGTTTATGAATGGGAAACAAACACTAGCTCCCCTTACAAGAAACACACTCTGATTTTGTGAAAATAGCACTCTTCTACTCTACTGTGTTTCGATATGGCCAGAAGAGTGAGCTTGCTCAGAAAAAAAACAACTTTGCTTCCTACACACACAGACCATATCTAGATTGACTCTGCTTAGGAAACTGATAAGAACAGTAGCTTCTCTTCAATCCAATACACTGTACTTGCTGGGAACAGACGCCTGTGCTATTTGCACTGTGTATGACAATGGGAGCGTAATAGTGACTTTCCTTACAAGAAAACAACTCTTGCTCGTAGAACCACAAAATTCATGTGATTCAACACCGTTTATGAATGGGAAACAAACACTAGCTCCCCTTACAAGACACACTCTGCTTTTGAGGAAAGAGCAATCGTCTACTCTACTGTGTTTCCAATAGGGACAGAACGACAGAACAGTAATCTTGCTCAGACAAAAGAACTCTGCTTCTTACACAGTCGGGCCATATCTAGTTCAACTCTGCTTAGGAAACTGAGAAGAACAGTAGCTTCTATTCAGTGTAATACACTGTAATTGCAGGGAACAGACGGGAGTGCTATTTACACTCTGTATGGAACTGGGAGCACAATAGTGACTTTCCTTACCAGAAAACAACTCTTACTTGTAGGACCAGAAACTGCATGTGATTCAACTCCGTTTATGAATGGGAAACAAACACTCGCACGTCTTATAAGAAACACATGTTGCTTTTGAGAAAAGAGCACTCTTCTACTCTACTGTGTTTAATCTAGGGCCAGAACCGTTTCCTAGCTCACAAAAAAAGAACTGTGCTTCCTACACACATGGGCCATATCGAGTTCAACTCTGTTTAGGAAAATGACAAGAACAGTAGCTTCTCTTCAGTCCAATACACTGTACATGCTGGGAACAGACTCGAGTGCTATTTGCACTGGATAAGGCAATGGGAGCACAATAGTGACTTTCCATACCAGAAAACAACTCTTGCTCATAGGACCAGAAACTGCATGTGATTCAACTATGTTTATGAATGGGAAACAAACACTAGCTCGCCTTCCAAGAAACACACTCTGCTTTTGAGAAAAGAGCAGACTTCTACTCTACTATGTTTCCTATAGTGTGAGAACAGTGAGCTTGCTCAGAACAAAAAAAACTGTGCTTCCTGCCCACACGAGCCATAGAAAGTTCAACTCTGCTTAGGAAACTGGCAAGAACAGTAGCTGCTCTTCAGTCCAATACACTGTACTTGCTGGATACAGACGAGTGTCTATTTACACTGTGTATGGCAATGGGAGCACAATATTGACTTTCCTTATCATTAAACAACTCTTGCTCGTAGGACCAGAAACTGCATGTGATTCAATTCCGTTTATGAATGGTTAACAAAAACTAGCTTGTCTTACAAGAAACAAACTCTGCTTTTTAAAAGAGAGCATTTTTTTCTCTGTTGTGTTTCCAAAATATCAGAACAGTTAGATTGCTCAGAAAAAAAGAATTGTGCTTCCTACTCATGGGCCATATCTAGTTCAACTCTGCTTAGAAAATTAACAAGAACAGTAACGGACCAGAAACTGCATGTGACTCAACTCCATGTATGAATGACAAAAAACACTAGCTCGCCTTACAAGAAACAAAGTCTGCCTTTGAGAAAAAAGCACTCTTCTACTCTAATGTGTTTCCAAAGGGTCAGAAGAGTTAAGTTGCTTAGAAAAAAAGAACTGTGCCTCCTAAACACACGGGCCATATCTAGTTCAACTCTGCTTAGGACACTGACAAACATAGTAGTTCTCTTCATTTCAATACACTGTACTTGAGGGGAATATACGCGAGTTCTATTTGCACTGTTTATGTAAATGGGAGCACAATAGTGACTTTCCTTACCAGAAAAAAGCTTTTGCTCATAGGACCAGAAACTGCATGTGATTCAACTCCGTTTATGAATGGGAAACAGACACTAGCTTGCCTTACTAGAAACACACTCAACTTTTGAGAAAAGACCACTCTTATACTCTACTGGGTTTCCTATAGGCCAGAAGAGTGAGGCTGCTCACAAAAAAAGGAATGTTGTTCGTACACACACGGGTTATATCTACATCAACTCTGCTTAGGAAAATGACAAGAACCGTAGCTTCTCTTCAGTCCAATACACTGTAATTGCTGGTAATAGATGCGAGTGCTATTTGCACTGTGTATGGCAAAGGGAGCACAAAGTAAATTTCCTTAACAGAAAACAACTTTTGCTCATAGGACCAGAAACTGTATGTGATTCAACTCCGTTTATGAATGGGAAACAAACACTTGCACGCCTTATGAGAAAAACACTCTACTTTTGAGAAAAGAGCACTCCTCTACTTTAATGTGTTTCGTATAGGGCCAGAAGAGTGAGCTTGCTCAGAACAAAAAAAACGTTGCTTCCTACACATGGGCCATATCTAGTTCAACTCTGCTTAGGAAACTGATAAGAACAGTAGTTTCACTTGAGTCCATACACTGTACTTGCTGGGAACAGATGCGAGGGCTATTATCACTATGTATGATAAGGGGAGCACAATAGTACTTTCATTACCAGAAAACTACTCTTGCTCGTAGGACCAAAATGCATGTGATTCAACTTTGTTTATGAATGGGAAACAAACACTACCTCGCCTTACAAGATATATACTATGCTTCTGAGAAAAGAGCACTATTCTCCTCTACTCTGTTTCCTGTAGGGCCAGAGCAGTGAGCATGCACAGAACAAAAAAACTATGCTTTTTACACACATGGGCCATATCTACTTCAACTCTGCTTAGGAAACTGACAAGAACAGTAGCTTCTCTACATTCCAATACACTGTACTTGCTGGGAACACACGTGAGTGCTATTTGCACAGTATATGGCAATTAGAGCGCAATAGTGACTTTCCTTACCAGAAAAAAACTCTTGCATGTAGGACCAGAAATTGCTTGTGATTCAACTCCATTTATGAATGTGAAACAAACCCTAGCTTGCTTTACAAGAAACACACTCAGCTTTTGAGAAAAGAGCACTCTTCTTCTCTACTGTGTTTCCTACAGGGACAGAACAGTGAACTTACTCAGAACAAAAGGACTGTGCTTCCTATACACACAGGCCATATACAGTTCAACTCTTCTTAGGAAACTGACAAGAACAGTAGCGTCTCTTCAGCTCAATACACTGTACTTGCTGGGAACAGACACGAGTGCTATATGCACAGTGTATGGCAATGGGAGCACAATAGTGACTTTTCTTACCAGAAAACAACTCTTGCTCGTAGGACCAGTAACTGCATATGATTCATCACCATTTATGAATGGTAAACAAACACTTGCTCACCGTACTAGAAACACACTCTGCTTTTGAGAAAAGAGCACTCTTCTACTCTACTGTGTTTCCATAGGGCCAGAACAGTGAGTTTGCTTAGAAAAAAGAGCTGTGCTTCCTACACACACGGGCCATATATAGTTCAACTCTGCTTAGGAAACTGACAAGAACATTAGCTTTTTTCAGTCCAATACACTGTACTTGAAGGGAACAGACACGAGTGCTATTTGCACTATATGGCAATGGGAGCAAAATAGTGACTTTCCTTACGAGAAAACAACTCTTGCTCTTAGGACCAGAAACTGCATGTGATTCAACTCCGTTTGATGAATGGGAAACTAACTCAATCTCGCCTTAAAAGAGACACACTCTTCTTTTGAGATAAGAGCACTCTTGTACTCTACTGTGTTTCCTATTAAGCCAAAAGAGTGAGCTTGCTCAAAACAAATGAACTGTGCTTCCTACACACTCGAGCCACATCTAGTTTAGCTCTGCTTAGGAAACTGACAATAACAGTAGCTTCTCCTCAGTTCAAAACACTGTACTTGCTGGGAAGAGATGCAAGTGCTATTTGCACTGTGTATGTCAATGAGAGCGCAATAGTGACTTTCCGTACCAGAAAACAACTATTGCTCTTAAGACTAGAAACGTCATGTGATTCTACTCCATTTATGAATGGGAAAGAAACACTAGCTTGCCTTACAAGAAACACACTCTGCTTTTGAGAAAAGAGCACTCTTCTACTCTACTGTAATTCCTATAGTGCCACAACAGTGAGCTTGCTCGGAACAGAAGAATTGTGCTTCCTATACTGACGGGCCATATCTAGTTCAACTCTGCTTAGGAAACTGACAAGAGCAGTAGATTCTCTTCAGTCCAATACCTTGTACTTGCCCAGAACAGACGCGAGTGCTATTTGTTCTGTGTATGGCAATGGGAGCTCAAAAGTGACTGATCTTACCAGAAAACAACTCTTGCTCGTAGGACCAGAAACTGCATGTGATTCAACTCCATTTTTGAATGGGAAAAAAACACTAGCTTGCTTTACAAGATACACACTCTGCTTTTGAGAATAGAGAACTCTTCTACTCTACTGTGTTTCCATAGGGCCAGAAGAATGAGCTTTCTCAGAACTAATGAAATATGCTTCTTATGCACATGGGCCATATTTAGTTCAACTCTGCTTAGGAAACTCACAGGAATGGTAGCTGCTCTTCAGTTCAATACAATGTACTTGCTGGGAATAGACGCGAGTGCTATTTGCAATGTGTATGGCAGTGGGAGCGCAATGGTAACTTTCCTTACCAGAAAACAACGCTTGCACGGAGGACCAGAAACTGCATGTTATTCAACTTCATTTCTGAATGGGAAAAAAAACACTAGCTTGCCTTACAAGAAACACACTCTGCTTTTGAGAAAAGAGCACTCTTCTACTCTACTGTGTTTCTATAGCGCCAGAGGAGTTAGCTTGCTTAGAACAAATGAAATGTGCTTTCTACACACATGGGCCATATCTAGTTCAACTCCGCTTAGGAAAATGACAGGATCAGTAGCCTGTCTTCATTCCAATACACTGTACTTGCTGGGAACAGACGCGAGTGCTATTTGCACTCTTTATGGCAATGAAAGCGCAATAGTGACTTTCATTACCAGAAAACAACTCTTGCTCGTAGGACCAGAAACTGCATGTGATTCAACTCCGTTTATGAATGGGAAACAAACTCTACCTCACTTTACAAGAAATATACTATGCTTCTGAGAAAAGAGCACTATTCTACTCTACTCTGTTTCCTATAGGGCCAGAACAGTGAGCATGCACAGAACAAAAGTACAGTTCTTCCTACACACACGGCCATATCTACTTAAACTCTGCTTCGAAAAATGAAAATAACAGTAGCTCCTCTTCAGTCCAATCCACTGTACTTGCTGGGAACAGACGTGAGTGCTATTTGCACTGTGTATGGCAATGGGAGTGCAATAGTGACTTTCCTCACCAGAAAAAAAGCTTTTGTTCGTAGGACCAGAAACAGCATGTGATTGAACACCGTTTATGAGTGGGAAACAAACACTAGCTTGCTTTACAAGAAACACACTCTGCTTTTGAGAAAAGAAGAGTCTTATTCTCTTCTGTGTTTCCTACAGGGACAGAACAGTGAACTTAGAACAAAAGAACTGTGCTTCCTATTTACCGGGGCATATACAGTTCAACTATTCTTAGGAAACTGACTAGAACAGTAGCTTCTCTTCAGTCCAATACACTGTACTTGCTGGGAACAGACACGAGTGATATATGCACAGTGTATTGCAATGGGAGCACAATAGTGACTTTCCTTACCAGAAAAAAACTCTTGCTCGTAGGACCAGTAACTGCATGTGATTCATCACCATTTCTGAATGGGAAACAAACACTTGCTCATCGTACTAGAAACACACTCTGCTTTTGAGAAAAGAGCACTCTTCTACTCTACTGTGTTTCCTATAGGGTCAGAACAGCGAGTTTGCTCAGAAAAAAAGAGCTGTGCTTCCTACACACACGGGCCATATATAGTTCAACTCTGCTTAGGAAACTGACAAGAACATTAGCTTCTCTTCAGTCCAATACACTGTACTTGTTGGGAACAGACTCGAGTGCTGTTGCACAGTGTATGGCAATGGGAGCGCAATAGTGACTTTCCTTACCAGAAAACAACTCTTGCTCGTAGGACCAGAAACTCCATGTGATTCAACTCCACTTATGAATGCAAAAGAAACACTAGCTTGCCTTTCCAGAAACACACTCTGCTTTTGAGAAAAGAGCACTCTTCTACTCTACTCTGATTCCTACAGGGCCAAGAGAATGAGCTTGCTCAGAACAAAAGAACTGTGCTTCCTACACACACGGGCCATTACTAGTTCAGCTCTGCTTAGGAAACTGACAAGAACAGTAGCTTTTCTTCAGTCCAATACACTAAAATTGCTGGGAACAGACGCGAGTGTTATTTGCCCAGTGTATGACAATGTGAGCCCAACAGTGACTTTCTTTACCAGAAAACAACTCTTGCTCGTAGGACCAGAAACTTCTTGTGATTTAACTCTGCTTATGAATGGGAAACAAACACTAGCTCGCCTTACAAGAAACACACTCTGCTTTTGAGAAAAGAGCACTCTTCTTCTCTACTGTGTTTCTGAGTGGGCCAGAACAGTGATCCTGCTCAGAACAAAAGAACAGTGATTCTTAAACACACTGGCAATATCTCATTCATCTCTGCTTAGAAAACTGACAAGAAGAGAGGACTCTTTTTAGTCCAATACACTGTACTTGCTGGGAACAGTCGAGAGAGCTATTTGCATTGCATGGCAAGGGGAACTCAATAGTGACTTTATTTACCACAAAACAATTCTTGCTCGTTGGAGCAGAAACTGCATGTGATTCAAATCAGTTTATGAATGGGAAACAAACACTAGCTCTCCTTACAGGTAAAACACTCTACTTTTGAGAAAACTGCACTCTTCTACTCTACTGTGTTTCGTATATCGCCCGAACTGGGATCTTACTCTGAACAAAAGAACTGTTCTTCCTACACACACCGGCCATATCTAGTTCAACTCTGCTTAGGAAACTGACAAGAACTGTCGCTTCTCTTCTATCCAATTCACTGTACTTGCTGGGAACATGGCGAGTGCTATTTGCACTGTATATGGCAAGCAGAACATAATAGTGACTTTCCTTACCAGAAAACAACTCTTGCTCCTAGGATCAAAACCTGCACGTGATTCAACTCCGATTTTTAATGGGAAACAAACACTAGCTCGCCTTACAAGAAATGCCCTCTGTTTCTGAGAAAAGAGCACTCTTCTACTCTACTCTATTTCCTACAGGGCTAGAAGAGTAAAGTAGCTCAGAACAAAAGAATTGTGCTTCCTACACACGGGCCATATCTAGTTCAACTCTGCTTAGAAAACTGACAAGAACAGGAGCTTCTCTTTAGTCCATTAAACTGTAATTGCTGGGAATAGACACTAGTGCTATTTGCACAGTGTATGACAATGTGAGCGCAACAGTGACGTTCCTACCAGAAAAAAGCTCTTGCTCATAGAAACAGAAACTGCTTGTGATTCAACTCCGTTTATGAATGGGAAACAAACACTAGCTCGTTTTACAAGAAACACACTCTGCTTTTGAATAAAGAGCACTCTTCTATTCTACTGTGTTTCCTATGGGACAGGACAGTGAGATTGCTCAGAACAAAAGTACAGTGCTTCCTACACACACGGGCCATATCTAGTTCAACTCCCCTTAGGAAACTGACAAGAACAGTAGCTTCTCTTCAGTCCAATACACTGTACTTGCTGGGAACAGACACGAGTGCTATTTGCACTGTGTATGGCAGTGGGAGCACAATAGTGACTCTTCTTACCAGAAAACAACTGTTGCTCGTAGGACCAGAAACTGCATCTGATTCAACTCCATTTAGGACTGGAAAACAAACAGTAGCTCGCCTTACAAGAAACATACTCTGCTTTTGAGAAAAGAGCACTCTTCTACTCTACTGTGTTTCCTATAGGGCCAGAACAGTGAGCTTGCTCAGAACAAAAGAACTGTGCTTCCTACACACACGGGCCATATCTAGTTCAACTCCGCTTAGGAAACTGACAAGAACAGTAGCTTCTCTTCAGTCCAATACACTGCACTTGCTGGGAACAGACGCGAGTGCTATTTGTACTGTGTATGGCAAGGGGAGCACAATTGTGAATCTTCTTACCAGAGAAAAACTCTTGCTCGTAGGAACAGAAACTGCATCTGATTCAACTCCATTTAGGACTGGAAAACAAACAGTAGCTCGCCTTACAAGAAACACACTCTGCTTTTGAGAAAAGAGCACTCTTCTACTCTACTGTGTTTCCTATAGGGCCAGAACAGTGAGCTTGCTCACAACAAAAGAACTGTGCTTCCTACACACACGGGCCATATCTAGTTCAACTCCGCTTAGGAAACTGACAAGAACAGTAGCTTCTCTTCAGTCCAATACACTCTACTTGCTGGGAAAAGACGCGAGTGCTATTTGCACTGTGTATGGCAAGGGGAGCAAAATTGTGAATCTTCTTACCAGAAAACAACTCTTGCTCGTAGGACCAGAAACTGCATGTTATTCAACTGCATTTAGGACTGGGAAACAAACACTAGCTCGCCTTACAAGAAACACACTCTGCTTTTGAGAAAAGAGCACTCTTCTACTCTACTGTGTTTCCTATAGGGCCAGAACAGTGAGCTTGCTCAGAACAAAAGAAATGTGCTTCCTACAAATGGTCTATATGTAGTTCAACTCCACTTAGGAAACTGACGAGAACAGTAGCTTCTCTTCAGTCCAATACACTGCACTTGCTGGGAAGAGACACAAGTGCTATTTGCACTGTGTATGGCAATGGGAGCCCAATAGTGATCTTCTTACCAGAAAACAACTCTTGCTCGTAGGACCAGAAACTGCATGTGATTCAACTCCTTTTACGACTGGGAAACAAACACTAGTTCGCCTTACAAGAAACACGCTCTGCTTTTGAGAAAAGAGCACTCTTCTACTCTACTGTGTTTCATACAGAGCCAGAACCGTGAGCTTCCTCAGAACAAAAAAACTGTGCTTCCTACACACATGGGCCATATCTAGTTCAACTCCGCTTAGGAAACTGACGAGAACAGTAGCTTCTCTTCAGTCCAATACACTGTACTTGCTGGGAAGAGACACAAGTGCTATTTGCATTGTGTATGGCAATGGGAGCACAATAGTGACTCTTCTTAGCAGAAAACAACTCTTGCTCGTAGGACCAGAAACTGCATCTGATTCAACTCCATTTAGGACTGGGAAACAAACACTAGCTGGCCTTACAAGAAACACACTCTGCTTTTGAGAAAAGAGCACTCTTCTACTCTACTGTGTTTCCTATAGGGCCAGAACAGTGAGCTTGCTCAGAACAAAAGAACTGTGCTTCCTACACTCGGGCCATATCTACTTCAACTATGCTTAGGAAACTGAGGAGAACAGTAGCTTCTCTTCAGTCCAATACACTGTACTTACTGTGAACAGACGCAAGTGCTATTTGCACTGTATATGGCTATGGGAGCACAATAGTGACTCTTCTTACCAGAAAACAACTCTTGCTTGTAGGACCAGAAACTGCATGTGATTCAACTCCTTTTAGGACTCGGAAACAAACACTAGCTCGCCTTACAAGAAACACACTTTGCTTTTGAGAAAAGAGCACTCTTCTACTCCACTGTGTTTCATATAGGGCCAGAACAGTGAGCTTGCTCACAACAAAAGAACTGTGCTTACTACACACACGGGCCATATCTAGTTCAACTCCACTTAGGAATCTGACGAGAACAGTAGCTTCTTTACAGTCCAATACATTGTACTTGCTGGGAACAGACGCCAGTGCTATTTGCACTGTGTATGGCAATGGGAGTACAATTGTGATTCTTCTTACCAGAAAACAACTCTTGCTTGTAGGACCAGAAACTGCATGTGATTCAACTCCATTTAGGACTGGGAAACAAACACTAGCTCGCCTTACAAGAAACACACTCTGCTTTTGAGAAAAGAGCACTCTTCTATTCTACTGTGTTTCCTATAGGGCCAGAACAGTGAGCTTGCTCACAACAAAAGAACTGTGCTTCCTACACACACGGGCCATATCTAGTTCAACTCCACTTAGGAAACTGACTAGAACAGTAGCTTCTTTTCAGTCCAATACACTGCACTTGCTGGGAAGAGACGCGAGTGCTATTTGCACTATGTATGGCAATGGGAGCACAATTGTGAATCTTCTTACCAGAAAACAACTCTTGCTTGTAGGACCAGAAACTGCATGTGATTCAACTCCATTTAGGACTGGGAAACAAACACTAGCTTGCCTTACAAGAAACACACTCTGCTTTTGAGGAAAGAGCACTCTTCTAATCTACTGTTTTCCTATAGGGCCAGAACAGTGAGCTTGCTCAGAACAAAAGAACTGTGCTTCCTACACACATGGGCCATATCTAGTTCAACTCCACTTAGGAATCTGACAAGAACACTAGCTTCTCTTCAGTGCAATACACTGTACTTGCTGGGAACAGACGCAAGTGCTATTTGAATTGTGTAAGGCAATGGGAGCACAGTTGTGAATCTTCTTACCAGAAAAAAACTTTGCTCGTAGGACCAGAAACTGCATGTGATTCAACTCCATGTAGGACTGGGAAACAAACATTAGCTCGCCTTACAAGAAACACACTCTGCTTTTGAGAAAAGAGCACTCTTCTACTCTACATTGCTTCCTATATGGCCAGAACAGTGAGCTTGCTCAGAACAAAAGAACTGTGCTTCCTACACACATGGGCCATATCTAGTTCAACTCTGCTTAGGAAACTGACAAGAACAGTAGCTTCTCTTCAGTCCAATACACTGTACTTGCTGGGAAGAGATGCGAGTGCTATTTGCACTGTGTATGGCATTGGGTGCGCAATAGTGACTCTTCTTACCAGAAAACAACTCTTGCTCATAGGACCAGAAACTGCATCTGATTCAACTCCATTTAGGACTGGGAAACAAACACTAGCTGGCCTTAAAAGAAACACACTCTGCTTTTGAGAAAAGAGCACTCTTCTAATCTACTGTTTTCCTATAGGGCCAGAACAGTGAGCTTGTCAGAACAAAAGAACTGTGCTTCCTACATTCGGGCCATATCTACTTCAACTATGCTTAGGAAACTGACAAGAACAGTAGCTTCTCTTCAGTCCAATACACTGTACTTGCTGGGAACAGACGCAAGTGCTATTTGCACTGTGTATGGCAATGGGAGCACAATAGTGACTCTTCTTACCAGAAAACAACTCTTGCTCATAAGACCAAAAACTGCATGTGATTCAACTCCATTTAGGACTGGGAAACAAACACTAGCTCACCTTACAAGAAACACACTCTTCTTGAGAATAGAGCACTCTTCTACTCTACTGTGTTTCCTATTGGGCCAGAACAGTGAGCTTGCTCAAAACAAAAGAGCTGTGCTTCCTACACAAGGGCCATATCTAGTTCAACTCTTTTTTGGAAAATCACGAGAACAGTAGCTTCTCTTCAGTCCAATACACTGTACTTGCTGGGAACAGATGCAAGTGGTGTTTGCACTGTGTGGCAATGGGAGCACAATAGTAACTCTTCTTACCAGAAAACAACTCTTGCTAGTAGGACAAGAAACTGCATGTGATTCAACTCCATTTAGGATTGGGAAACAAACACTAGCTCGCCTTACAAGAAACACACTCTGCTTTTGAGAAAAGAGCACTCTTCTACTCAACTCTGTTTCCTATAGGGCCAGAACAGTGAGCTTGCTCAGAACAAAAGAAGTGTACTTCCTACACAGGGGCCATATGTAGTTCAACTCCGCTTAGGAAACTGAAGAGAACAGTAGCTTCTCTTCAGTCCAATACACTGCACTTGCTGGGAACAGACGCGAGTGCTATTTGCACTGTGTATGGCAAAGGGAGCCCAATAGTGATCTTTTTACCAGAAAACAACTCTTGCTCATAGGACCAGAAACTGCATATGATTCAACTCCTTTTATGACTGGGAAACAAACACTAGTTCGCCTTACAATAAACACACTCTGCTTTTGAGAAAAGAGCACTCTTCTACTCTACTGTGTTTCCTATAGGGCCAGAACAGTGAGCTTGCTCAGAACAAAAGAACTGTGGTTCCTACACTCGGGCCATACCTACTTCAACTATGCTTAGGAAACTGAGGAGAACAGTAGCTTCTCTTCAGTCCAATACACTGTACTTGCTGGGAACAGACGACAGAGCTATTTGCACTGTGTATGGCAATGGGAGCACAATAGTGACTCTTCTTACCAGAAAACAATTCTTGCTCATAGGACCAGAAACTGCATGTGATTCAACTCCATTTAGGACTGGGAAACAAACACTAGCTCGCCTTACAAGAAACACACTCTTCTTGAGTAAAGAGCACTTTTCTACTCTACTGTGTTTCGTATTGGGCCAGAAGAGTGAGCTTGCTCAAAACAAAAGAGCTGTTCTTCCTACACAAGGGCCATATCTAGTTCAACTCCTTTTTGGAAATAGATGAGAACAATAGCTTCTCTACAGTCCAATACACTGTACTAGCTAGGAACATACGCGAGTGCTATTTGCACTGTGTATGGCAATGGGAGCACAATTGTGAATCTTCTTACCAGAAAACAACTCTTGCTTGTACGACCAGAAACTGCATGTGATTCAACTCCATTTAGGACTGGGAAACAAACACTAGCTCGCCTTACAAGAAACACACTCTGCTTTTGAGAAAAGAGCACTTTTCTACTCTACTGTATTTCATACAGGGCCAGAACAGTGAGCTTGCTCAGAACAAAAGACCTGTGCTTCCTACACACACGGGACATATCAAGTTCAACTCTGCTTAGGAAACTGACAAGAACTGTAGCTTCTCTTCAGTCCAATACTCTGCACTTGCTGGGAACAGACGAGAGTGCTATTTGCACTGTGTATGGCAAGGGGAGCACAATTGTGAATCTTCTTACCAGAAAACAACTCTTGCTCGTAGGACCAGAAACTGCATCTGATTCAACTCCATTTAGGACTGGAAAAAAAAGGTAGCTCGCCTTACAAGAAACACACTCTGCTTTTGAGAAGAGAGCACTCTTCTACTCTACTGTGTTTCCTATAGGGCCAGAACAGTGAGCTTGCTCAGAACAAAAGAACTGTGCTTCCTACACTCGGGCCATACCTACTTCAACTATGCTTTGTAAACTGAGGAGAACAGTAGCTTCTCTTCTTTCCAATACACTGTACTTGCTGGGAACAGACGCAAGTGCTATTTGCACTGTGTATGGCAATGGGAGCACAATAGTGACTCTTCTTACCAGAAAACAACTCTTGCTCATAGGACCAGAAACTGCATGTGATTCAACTCCATTTAGGACTGGGAAACAAACACTAGCTCGCCTTACAAGAAACACACTCTTCTTGAGAAAAGAGCACTCTTCTACTCTACTGTGTTTCCTATTGGGCGAGAACAGTGAGCTTGCTCAAAACAAAAGAGCTGTGCTTCCTACAACAGGGCCATATCTGGTTCAACTCCTTTTTGGAAATTGACGAGAACAGTAGCTTCTCTTCAGTCCAATACACTGTACTTGCTAGGAACATACACGAGTGCTATTTGCACTGTATATGGCAATGGGAGCACAATTGTGAATCTTATTACCAGAAAACAACTCTTGCGAGTAGGACCAGAAACTGCATGTGATTCAACTCCATTTAGGACTGGGAAACAAACACTAGCTCGCCTTACAAGAAACACACTCTGCTTTTGAGAAAAGAGCACTCTTCTACTCTACATTGCTTCCTATATGGCCAGAACAGTGAGCTTGCTCAGAACAAAAGAACTGTGCTTCCTACACACACGGGCCATATCTAGTTCAACTCCGCTTAGGAAACTGACAAGAACAGTAGCTTCTCTTCAGTCCAATACACTGCACTTCCTGGGAAGAGACGCGAGTGCTATTTGCACTGTGTATGGCAAGGGGAGCACAATTGTGAATCTTCTTAACAGAGAACAACTCTTGATCGTAGGACCAGAAACTGCATGTGATTCAACTCCATTTAGGACTGGGAAACAAACACTAGCTCGCCTTACAAGAAACACGCTCTGCTTTTGAGGAAAGAGCACTCTTCTACTCTCCTGTTTTTCCTGTAGGTCCAGAACAGTGAGCTTGCTCAGAACAAAAGAACTGTGCTTCCTACACACATGGGCCATATCTAGTTCAACTCTGCTTAGGAAACTGACGAGAACAGTAGCTTCTCTTCAGTCCAATACACTCTACTTGCTGGGAAGAGACGCGAGTGCTATTTGCACTGTGTATGGCAATGGGAGCCCAATAGAGATCTCCTTACCAGAAAACAACTCTTGCTCGTAGGACCAGAAACTGCATGTGATTCAACTCCTTTTATGACTGGGAAACAAACACTAGTTCGCCTTACAAGAAACACACTCTGCTTTTGAGAAAAGAGCACTCTTCTACTCTACTGTGTTTCCTATACAGCCAGAACAGTGAGCTTGATCAGAACAAAAGAAATGTGCTTCCTACACACGGGCCATATCTAGTTCAACTCCTTTTTGGATTGTGACGAGAACAGTAGCTTCTCTTCAGTCCAATACACTGTACTTGCTGAGAACAGACGCAAGGGCTATTTGTACCATGTATGGCAATGGGAGCACAACAGTGACTCTTCTTACCAGAAAACAACTCTTGCTCGTAGGACCAGAATCTGCATGTGATTCAACTCCATTTAGGACTGGGAAACAAACACAAGCTTGCCTTACAAGAAACACACTCTGCTTTTGAGAAAAGAGCACTCTTCTACTCTACTGTGTTTCCTATAGGGCCAGAACATTGAGATGGCTCAGAACAAAAGAACTGTGTTTCCTACACACAGGGGCCATATCTAGTTCAACTCTGCTTAGGAAACTGACAAGAACATTAGCTTTATATAGAACAATACACTGTGCTTGCTGGGAACAGACAGGAGTGCTATTTGCCCTGTGTATGGCAATGGGAGCCCAATAGTGACTCTTCTTACCAGAAAACAACTCCTGTTCATAGGACCATAAACTGCATGTGATTCAACTCCATTTAGGACTGGGAAACAAACACTAGCTCGCCTTACAAGAAACACACTCTGCTTTTGAGAAAAGAGCACTCTTCTACTCTACTGTGTTTCCTATAGGGCCAGAACAGTGAGCTTACTCAGAACAAAAGAACTGTGCTTCCTACACACACGGGCCATATCTAGTTCAACTCCACTTAGGACACTGAAGAGAACAGTAGCTTCTCTTCAGTCCAATATACTGTACTTGCTGGGAACAGACGCGAGTGCTATTTGCACTGTGTATGGCAATGCAAGCGCAATAGTGACTCTTCTTACGAGAAAACAACTCTTGCTCGTAGGACCAGAAACTGAATGTGATTCAACTCCATTTATGACTGGGAAACAAACACTAGCTCGCCTTAAAAGAAACACACTCTGCTTTTGAGAAAAGAGCACTCTTCTCCTCTACAGTGTTTCCTATTGGGCCAGAACAGTGAGCTTGCTCAGAACAAAAGAACCGTGCTTCCTCCACACACGGGCCATATCTAGTACAATTCCTTTTTGAAAAGTGATGAGAACAGTAGGTTCTCTTCAGTCCAATACACTGTACTTGCTGGGAACAGACGCGAGTGCTATTTGCACTGTGTATGGCAATGAGAGCGCAGTAGTGACTCTTCTTACCAGAAAACAACTCTTGCTCATAGGACCAGAAACTGCATGTGATTTCACTCCATTTAGGACTGGGAAACAAACACTAGCTCGCCTTAAAAGAAACACACTCTTCTTGAGAAAAGAGCACTCTTCTACTCTACTGTGTTTCCTATTGGGCGAGAACAGTGAGCTTGCTCAAAACAAAAGAGCTGTGCTTCCTTCAAAAGGGCCATATCTGGTTCAACTCCTTTTTGGAAATTGACGAGAACAGTAGCTTCTCTTCAGTCCAATACACTGTACTTGCTTGGAACATACACGAGTGCTATTTGCACTGTGTATGGCAAGGGGAGCACAATTGTGAATCTTCTTACCAGAAAACAGCTCTTGCTCATAGGACCAGAAACTGCATCTGATTCAACTCCATTTAGGACTGGAAAACAAACAGTAGCTCGCCTTACAAGAAACACACTCTGCTTTTGAGAAAAGAGCACTCTTCTACTCTACTGTGTTTCATACAGGGTCAGAACAGTGAGCTTGCTCAGAACAAAAGAAATGTGCTTCCTACACACACGGGACATATCAAGTTCAACTCCGCTTAGGAAACTGACAAGAACAGTAGTTTCTCTTCGGTCCAATACACTGCACTTGCTGGGAACAGACGAGAGTGCTATTTGCACTGTGTATGGCAAGGGGAGCACAATTGTGAATCTTCTTACCAGAAAACAGCTCTTGCTCATAGGACCAGAAACTGCATCTGATTCAACTCCATTTAGGACTGGAAAACAAATAGTAGCTCGCCTTACAAGAAACACACTCTGCTTTTGAGAAAAGAGCACTCTTCTACTCTACTGTGTTTCCTATTGGGCCAGAACAGTGAGCTTGCTCACAACAAAAGAACTGTGCTTCCTACACACACGGGCCATATCTAGTTCAACTCCGCTTAGGAAACTGGCAAGAACAGTAGCTTCTCTTCAGTCCAATACACTGCACTTGCTGGGACGAGACGAGAGTGCTATTTGCACTGTGTATGGCAAGGGGAGCACAATTGTGAATCTTCATACCAGAGAACAACTCTTGCTCGTAGGACCAGAAACTGCACGTGATTCAACTCCATTTAGGACTGGGAAACAAACACTAGCTCGCCTTACAAGAAACACGCTCTGCTTTTGAGGAAAGAGCACTCTTCTACTCTCCTGTTTTTCCTGTAGGGCCAGAACAGTGATCTTGCTCAGAACAAAAGAACTGTGCTTCCTACACACATGGGCCATATCTAGTTCAACTCTGCTTAGGAAACTGACGAGAACAGTAGCTTCTCTTCAGTCCAATACACTCTACTTGCTGGGAAAAGACGCGAGTGCTATTTGCACTGTGTATGGCAATGGGAGCCCAATAGTGATCTTCTTACCAGAAAACAACTCTTGGTCGTAGGACCAGAAAGTGCATGTGATTCAACTCCTTTTATGACTGGGAAAGAAACACAAGTTTGCCTTACAAGAAACATACTCTGCTTTTGAGAAAAGAGCACTCTTCTACTCTACTGTGTTTCCTATACAGCCAGAACAGTGAGCTTGCTCAGAACAAAAGAAATGTGCTTCCTACACACGGGCCATTTCTAGTTCAACTCCACTTAGGAAACTGACAAGAGCAGTAGCTTCTCTTTAGTCCAATACACTGTACTTGCTGGGAACAGACGCGAGTGCTATTTGCACTGTGTATGGCAATGGGAGCGCAATAGTGACTCTTCTTACCAGAAAACAACTCTTGCTCGTAGGACCAGAAACTGCATGTGATTCAACTCCATTTAGGACTGTGATACAAACACTAGCTTGCCTTACAAGAAACACACTCTGCTTTTGAGAAAAGAGCACTCTCCTACTCTACTATGTTTCCTATAGGGCCAGAACAGTGAGATTGCTCAGAACAAAAGAACTGTGTTTCCTACACACAGGGGCCATATCTAGTTCAATTCCTCTTAGGAAACTGACAAGAACAGTAGCTTCTCTTCAGTCCAATACACTGTACTTGCTGGGAACAGACGCGAGTTCTATTTGTACTGTGTATGGCAATGGGAGCGCAATAGTGACTCTTCTTACCAGAAAACAACTCTTGCTTGTAGGACCAGAAACTGCATGTGATTCAATTCCATTTAGGACTGGGAAACAAACACTACCTCGCCTTACAAGAAACACACTTTGCTTTTGAGAAAAGAGCACTCTTCTACTCTACTGTGATTCCTATAGGGCCAGAACAGTGAGATTGCTCACAACAAAAGAACTGTGCTTCCTACACACGGGCCATATCTAGTTCCACTCTGCTTAGGAATCTTACAAGAACAGTAGCTTCTCTTCAGTCCAATACACTGTACTTGCTGGGAACAGATGCAAGTGTTATTTGCACTGTGTATGGCAATGGGAGAACAATAGTTACTCTTCTTACCAGAAAACAACTCTTGCTCATAGGACTAGAAACTGCCCATGTGATTCAACTCCATTTAGGACTGGAAAACAAACACTAACTCGCCTTACAAGAAACAAACTCTGCTTTTGAAAAAAGAGCACTCTTTTAATCTACTGTGTTTCCTATAGGGCCAGAACAGTGAGCTTGCTCAGAACAAAAGAACTGTGCTTCCTACACACACGGGCCATATCTAGTTCAACTCCACTTAGGAAGCTGACGAGAACAGTAGTTTCTCTTCAGTCCAATACACAGTACTTGCTGGTAACAGACGCGAGTGCTATTTACACTGTGTATGGCAATGGGAGCACAATAGTGACTCTTCTTACCAGGAAACAACTCTTGCTCGTAGTACCAGAAACTGCATGTGATTCAACTCCATTTAGGACAGGGAAACAAAGACTAGCTCGCCTTACAAGAAACACACTCTGCTTTTTAGAAAAGAGCACTCTTCTACTCTACTGTGTTTCCTATTGGGCCAGAACAGTGAGCTTCCTCAGAAAAAAACAACTGTGCTTCCTAAACACACGGGCCATATCTAGTTCAACTCCTTTTTGGATTGTGATGAGAACAGTAGCTTCTCTTCAGTCCAATACACTGTACTTGCTGAGAACAGACGCAAGTGCTATTTGTACCATGTATGGCAATGGGAGCACAATAGTGACTCTTCTTACCAGAAAACAACTCTTGCTCGTAGGACCAGAATCTGCATGTGATTCAACTCCATTTAGGACTGGGAAACAAACACTAGCTTGCCTTACAAGAAACACACTCTGCTTTTGAGAAAAGAGCACGCTTCTACTCTACTGTGTTTCCTATAGGGCCAGAACAGTGAGATGGCTCAGAACAAAAGAACTGTGTTTCCTACACACAGGGGCCATATCTAGTTCAACTCTGCTTAGGAAACTGACAAGAACATTAGCTTTATATAGAAGAATACACTGTGCTTGCTGGGAACAGACAGGAGTGATATTTGCCCTGTGTATGGCAATGGGAGCCCAATAGTGACTCTTCTTACCAGAAAACAACTCTTGCTCATAGGACCATAAACTGCATGTGATTCAACTCCATTTAGGACTGGGAAACAAACACTAGCTCGCCTTACAAGAAACACACTCTGCTTTTGAGAAAAGAGCACTCTTCTACTCTACTGTGTTTCCTATAGGGCCAGAACAGTGAGCTTACTCAGAACAAAAGAACTGTGCTTCCTACACACACGGGCCATATCTAGTTCAACTCCACTTAGGACACTGAAGAGAACAGTAGCTTCTCTTCAGTCCAATATACTGTACTTGCTGGGAACAGACGTGAGTGCTATTTGCACTGTGTATGGCAATGCAAGCGCAATAGTACTCTTCTTACCAGAAAACAACTCTTGCTCGTAGGACCAGAAACTGAATGTGATTCAACTCCATTTATGACTGGGAAACAAACACTAGCTCGCCTTAAAAGAAACACACTCTGCTTTTGAGAAAAGAGCACTCTTCTCCTCTACAGTGTTTCCTATTGGGCCAGAACAGTGAGCTTGCTCAGAACAAAAGAACCGTGATTCCTCCACACACGGGCCATATCTAGTACAATTCCTTTTTGAAAAGTGATGAGAACAGTAGGTTCTCTTCAGTCCAATACACTGTACTTGCTGGGAACAGACGCGAGTGCTATTTGCACTGTGTATGGCAATGAGAGCGCAGTAGTGACTCTTCTTACCAGAAAACAACTCTTGCTCATAGGACCAGAAACTACATGTGATTTCACTCCATTTAGGACTGGGAAACAAACACTAGCTCGCCTTAAAAGAAACACACTCTTCTTGAGAAAAGAGCACTCTTCTACTCTACTGTGTTTCCTATTGGGCGAGAACAGTGAGCTTGCTCAAAACAAAAGAGCTGTGCTTCCTTCAAAAGGGCCATATCTGGTTCAACTCCTTTTTGGAAATTGACGAGAACAGTAGCTTCTCTTCAGTCCAATACACTGTACTTGCTTGGAACATACACGAGTGCTATTTGCACTGTGTATGGCAAGGGGAGCACAATTGTGAATCTTCTTACCAGAAAACAGCTCTTGCTCATAGGACCAGAAACTGCATCTGATTCAACTCCATTTAGGACTGGAAAACAAACAGTAGCTCGCCTTACAAGAAACACACTCTGCTTTTGAGAAAAGAGCACTCTTCTACTCTACTGTGTTTCCTATTGGGCCAGAACAGTGAGCTTGCTCACAACAAAAGAACTGTGCTTCCTACACACACGGGCCATATCTAGTTCAACTCCGCTTAGGAAACTGACAAGAACAGTAGCTTCTCTTCAGTCCAATACACTGCACTTGCTGGGAAGAGACAAGAGTGCTATTTGCACTGTGTATGGCAAGGGGAGCACAATTGTGAATCTTCATACCAGAGAACAACTCTTGCTCGTAGGACCAGAAACTGCACGTGATTCAACTCCATTTAGGACTGGGAAACAAACACTAGCTCGCCTTACAAGAAACACGCTCTGCTTTTGAGGAAAGAGCACTCTTCTACTCTCCTGTTTTTCCTGTAGGGCCAGAACAGTGATCTTGCTCAGAACAAAAGAACTGTGCTTCCTACACACATGGGCCATATCTAGTTCAACTCTGCTTAGGAAACTGACGAGAACAGTAGCTTCTCTTCAGTCCAATACACTCTACTTGCTGGGAAAATACGCGAGTGCTATTTTCACTGTGTATGGCAATGGGAGCCCAATAGTGATCTTCTTACCAGAAAACAACTCTTGGTCGTAGGACCAGAAAGTGCATGTGATTCAACTCCTTTTATGACTGGGAAACAAACACAAGTTTGCCTTACAAGAAACACACTCTGCTTTTGAGAAAAGAGCACTCTTCTACTCTACTGTGTTTCCTATAGGGCCAGAACAGTGAAAGATCTGTTTTGCCTACACACACGGCCGTATCTCGTTCAAATCTGCTGAAGAAACTGACAAGAAAAGTAGCTTCTCTTCATTCCTATATGCTGTACTTGCTGTGAACAAACGTGAGTGCTCTTTGAACAGTGTTTCTCAATGGGAACACAATAGTGACTCTTCTTACAAGAAAACAACTCTTGCTCCTGGACCAGAAACTGCATGTGATTCAACTTCATTTAGAACTGGGAAACAAACACTAGCTCGACTTTCAAGAAACACACTCTGCTTTCAGAAAACAGCACTGTGTTTCCTATAGGGCCAGAACACTGAGCTTGCTCAGAACAAAAGAACTGTGCTTCCTACACACACGGGCCATATCTAGTTCAACTCCGCTTAGGAAACTGAAGAGATCAGTAGCTTCTCTTAAGTCCAATATACTGTACTTGCTGGGAACAGACGCGAGTGCTATTTGCACTGTGTATGGCAATGGGAGCGCAATAGTTACTCTTCTTACCAGAAAACAACTCTTGCTCGTGGGACCAGAAACTTAATGTGATTCAACTCCATTTAGGACTGGGAAACAAACACTAGCTCGCCTTACAAGAAACACACTCTGCTTTTGAGAAAAGAGCACTCTTCTCCTCTACAGTGTTTCCTGTTGGGCCAGAACAGTGAGCTTGCTCAGAACAAAAGAACTGTGCTTCCTACACACACGGGCCATATCTAGTTCAATTCCTTTTTGAAAAGTGATTAGAACAGTAGTTTCTCTTCAGTCCAATACACTGTAATTGCTGGGAACATACGCGAGTGCTATTTGCAGTGTGTATGCAATGGGAGCACAATAGTGACTCTTCTTACCAGAAAACAACTGTTGCTTGTAGGACCAGAAACTGCATGTGATTCAACTCAATTTAGGACTGGGAAACAAAGTCTAGCTCACCATACAAGAAACACACACTGCTTTTGAGAAAAGAGCACTCTTCTACTCTACTGTGTTTCCTATAGGGCCAGAACAGTGAGCTTGCTCAGAACAAAAGAACTGGGCTTCCTACACACATGGGACATATCTAGTTCAACTCCGCTTAGGAAACTGACGAGAACAGTAGCTTCTCATCAGTCCAATACACTGTACTTGCTGGGAACAGACGCAAGTGCTATTTGCACTGTGTATGGCAATGGGAGCTCAATAGTGACTCTTCTTACCAGAAAACAACTCTTGCTTGTAGGACCAGAAACTGCATGTGATTCAACTCCATTTAGGACTGGGAAACAAACACTAGCTCGCCTTACAAGAAACATGCTCTGCTTTTGAGGAAAGAGCACTCTTCTACTCTCCTGTTTTTCCTATAGGGCCAGAACAGTGAGCTTGCTCAGAACAAAAGAACTGTGCTTCCTACACACATGGGCCATATCTAGTTCAACTCCACTTAGGAATCTGACAAGAACAGTAGCTTCTCTTCAGTCCAATACACTGTACTTGCTGGGAACAGACGGAAGTGCTACTTGAATTGTGCAAGGCAATGGGAGCACAGTTGTGAATCTTCTTACCAGAAAACAACTCTTGCTCGTAGGACCAGAACCTGCATGTGATTCAACTCCATGTAGGACTGGGAAACAAACACTAGCTCGCCTTACAAGAAACACACTCTGCTTTTGAGAAAAGAGCACTCTTCTACTCTACTGTGTTTCCTATTGGGCCATAACAGTGAGCTTGCTCAAAACAAAAGAGCTGTGCTTCCTACACAAGGGCCATATCTAGTTCAACTCTTTTTTGTCAAATCACGAGAACAGTAGCTTCTCCTCAGTCAAATACACTGTACTTGCTGGGAACAGATGCAAGTGGTATTTGCACTGTGTATGGCAATGGGAGCGAATAGTGACTCTTCCTACCAGAAAACAACTCTTGCTCGTGGGACCAGAAACTGAATGTGATTCAACTCCATTTAGGACTGGGAAACAAACACTAGCTCGCCTTACAAGAAACACACTTTGCTTTTGAGAAAAGAGCACTCTTCTACTCCACTGTGTTTCATATAGGGCCAGAACAGTGAGCTTGCTCACAACAAAAGTACTGTGCTTACTACACACAAGGGCCATATCTAGTTCAACTCCACTTAGGAATCTGACGAGAACAGTAGCTTCTTTACAGTCCAATACATTGTACTTGCTGGGAACAGACGCGAGTGCTATTTGCACTGTGTATGGCAATGGGAGTACAATTGTGATTCTTCTTACCAGAAAACAACTCTTGCTTGTAGGACCAGAAACTGCATGTGATTCAACTCCATTTAGGACTGGGAAACAAACACTAGCTCGCCTTACAAGAAACACACTCTGCTTTTGAGAAAAGAGCACTCTTCTACTCTACTGTGTTTCATACAGGGCCAGAACAGTGAGCTTGCTCAGAACAAAAGAACTGTGCTTCCTACACACACGGGCCATATCTAGTTCAATTCTGCTTAGGAAACTGACGAGAACAGTAGCTTCTCTTCAGTCCAATACACTGTACTTGCTGGGAACAGACGCGAGTGCTATTTGCACTGTGTATGGCAATGGGAGCTCAATAGTGACTCTTCTTACCAGAAAACAACTGTTGCTTGTAGGACCAGAAACTGCATGTGATTCAACTCCATTTAGGACTGGGAAACAAACACTAGCTTGCCTTACAAGAAACACACTCTGCTTTTGAGAAAAGAGCACTCTTCTACTCTACTGTGTTTCCTATAGGGCCAGAACAGTGAGATTGCTCAGAACAAAAGAACTGTGTTTCCTACACACAGGGGCCATATCTAGTTCAACTCTGCTTAGGAAACTGACGAGAACATTAGCTTTATATAGACGAATACACTGTGCTTGCTGGGAACAGACACGAGTGCTATTTGCACTGTGTATGGCAATGGGAGCACAATAGTGACTCTTCTTACCAGAAAACAACTTTTGCTCATAGGACCAGAAACTGCATCTGATTCAACTCCATTTAGGACTATGAAACAAACAGTAGCTCGCCTTACAAGAAACATACTCTGCTTTTGAGAAAAGAGCACTCTTGTACTCTACTGTGTTTCCTATAGGGCCAAAACAGTGAGCTTGCTCAGAACAAAAGAACTGTACTTCCTACACACAGGGGCCATATCTAGTTCAATTCCTCTTAGGAAACTGACAAGAATAGTAGCTTCTCTTCAGTCCAATACACTGTACTTGCTGGGAACAGACGCGAGTTCTATTTGTACTGTGTATGGCAATGGGAGCGCAATAGTGACTCTTCTTACCAGAAAACAACTCTTGCTTGTAGGACCAGAAACTGCATGTGATTCAATTCCATTTAGGACTGGGAAACAAACATTACCTCGCCTTACAAGAAACACACTCTGTTTTTGAGAAAAGAGCACTCTTCTACTCTACTGTGATTCCTATAGGGCCAGAACAGTGAGCTTGCTCACAACAAAAGAACTGTGCTTCCTACACACGGGCCATATCTAGTTCCACTCTGCTTAGGAATCTTACAAGAACAGTAGCTTCTCTTCAGTCCAATACACTGTACTTGCTGGGAACAGATGCAAGTGTTATTTGCACTGTGTATGGCAATGGGAGAACAATAGTTACTCGTCTTACCAGAAAACAACTCTTGCTCATAGGACTAGAAACTGCATGTGATTCAACTCCATTTAGGACTGGAAAACAAACACTAACTCGCCTTACAAGAAACACACTCTGCTTTTGAAAAAAGAGCACTCTTCTAATCTACTGTGTTTCCTATAGGGCCAGAACAGTGAGCTTGCTCAGAACAAAAGAACTGTGCTTCCCACACACACGGGCCATATCTAATTCAACTCTGCTTAGGAAACTTACAAGAACAGTAGCTTCTCTTCAGTCCAATATACTGTATTTGCTGGGAACAATCGCGAGTGCTATTTGCACTGTGTATGGCAATGGGAGCACAATAGTGACTCTTCTTACCAGAAAACAACTCTTGCTCGTAGGACCAGAAACTGCATGTGATTCAACTCCATTTAGGACTGAAAAACAAACACTAGCTCACCTTACAAGAAACAATTTTGAGAAAAAAGCACTCTTACAAGAAACACTTTTGAGAAAAGAGCACTCTTCTACTCTACTGTGTTTCCTATAGGGCCAGAACAGTGAAAGAACTGTTTTGCCTACACACACGGCCGTATCTCGTTCAAATCTGCTGAAGAAACTGACAAGAAAAGTAGCTTCTCTTCATTCCTATATGCTGTACTTGCTGTGAACAGACGTGAGTGCTCTTTGAACAGTGTTTCTCAATGGGAACACAATAGTGACTCTTCTTACCAGAAAACAACTCTGGCTCCTGGACCAGAAACTGCATGTGATTCAACTTCATTTAGAACTGGGAAACAAACACTAGCTCGACTTTCAAGAAACACACTCTGCTTTCAGAAAACAGCACTGTGTTTCCTATAGGGCCAGAACACTGAGCTTGCTCAGAACAAAAGAACTGTGCTTCCTACACACACGGGCCATATCTAGTTCAACTCCGCTTAGGAAACTGAAGAGATCAGTAGCTTCTCTTAAGTCCAATATACTGTACTTGCTGGGAACAGACGCGAGTGCTATTTGCACTGTGTATGACAATGGGAGCGCAATAGTTACTCTTCTTACCAGAAAACAACTCTTGCTCGTGGGACCAGAAACTGAATGTGATTCAACTCCATTTAGGACTGGGAAACAAACACTAGCTCGCCTTACAAGAAACACACTCTGCTTTTGAGAAAAGAGCACTCTTCTCCTCTACAGTGTTTCCTGTTGGGCCAGAACAGTGAGCTTGCTCAGAACAAAAGAACTGTGCTTCCTACACACACGGGCCATATCTAGTTCAATTCCTTTTTGAAAAGTGATTAGAACAGTAGTTTCTCTTCAGTCCAATACACTGTAATTGCTGGGAACAGACGCGAGTGCTATTTGCAGTGTGTATGCAATGGGAGCACAATAGTGACTCTTCTTACCAGAAAACAACTGTTGCTTGTAGGACCAGAAACTGCATGTGATTCAACTCAATTTAGGACTGGGAAACAAAGTCTAGCTCACCATACAAGAAACACACACTGCTTTTGAGAAAAGAGCACTCTTCTACTCTACTGTGTTTCCTATAGGGCCAGAACAGTGAGCTTGCTCAGAACAAAAGAACTGTGCTTCCTACACACATGGGACATATCTAGTTCAACTCCGCTTAGGAAACTGACGAGAACAGTAGCTTCTCATCAGTCCAATACACTGTACTTGCTGGGAACAGACGCAAGTGCTATTTGCACTGTGTATGGCAATGGGAGCTCAATAGTGACTCTTCTTACCAGAAAACAACTCTTGCTTGTAGGACCAGAAACTGCATGTGATTCAACTCCATTTAGGACTGGGAAACAAACACTAGCTCGCCTTACAAGAAACATGCTCTGCTTTTGAGGAAAGAGCACTCTTCTACTCTCCTGTTTTTCCTATAGGGCCAGAACAGTGAGCTTGCTCAGAACAAAAGAACTGTGCTTCCTACACACATGGGCCATATCTAGTTCAACTCCACTTAGGAATCTGACAAGAACAGTAGCTTCTCTTCAGTCCAATACACTGTACTTGCTGGGAACAGACGGAAGTGCTACTTGAATTGTGCAAGGCAATGGGAGCACAGTTGTGAATCTTCTTACCAGAAAACAACTCTTGCTCGTAGGACCAGAAACTGCATGTGATTCAACTCCATGTAGGACTGGGAAACAAACACTAGCTCGCCTTACAAGAAACACACTCTGCTTTTGAGAAAAGAGCACTCTTCTACTCTACTGTGTTTCCTATTGGGCCATAACAGTGAGCTTGCTCAAAACAAAAGAGCTGTGCTTCCTATACAAGGGCCATATCTAGTTCAACTCTTTTTTGTCAAATCACGAGAACAGTAGCTTCTCCTCAGTCAAATACACTGTACTTGCTGGGAACAGATGCAAGTGGTATTTGCACTGTGTATGGCAATGGGAGCGAATAGTGACTCTTCTTACCAGAAAACAACTCTTGCTCATAGGACCAGAAACTGCATGTGATTCAACTCCATTTAGGACTCGGAAACAAACACTAGCTCGCCTTACAAGAAACACACTTTGCTTTTGAGAAAAGAGCACTCTTCTACTCCACTGTGTTTCATATAGGGCCAGAACAGTGAGCTTGCTCACAACAAAAGAACTGTGCTTACTACACACACGGGCCATATCTAGTTCAACTCCACTTAGGAATCTGACGAGAACAGTAGCTTCTTTACAGTCCAATACATTGTACTTGCTGGGAACAGACGCGAGTGCTATTTGCACTGTGTATGGCAATGGGAGTACAATTGTGATTCTTCTTACCAGAAAACAACTCTTGCTTGTAGGACCAGAAACTGCATGTGATTCAACTCCATTTAGGACTGGGAAACAAACACTAGCTCGCCTTACAAGAAACACACTCTGCTTTTGAGAAAAGAGCACTCTTCTACTCTACTGTGTTTCATACAGGGCCAGAACAGTGAGCTTGCTCAGAACAAAAGAACTGTGCTTCCTACACACACGGGCCATATCTAGTTCAATTCTGCTTAGGAAACTGACGAGAACAGTAGCTTCTCTTCAGTCCAATACACTGTACTTGCTGGGAACAGACGCGAGTGCTATTTGCACTGTGTATGGCAATGGGAGCGCAATAGTGACTCTTCTTACCAGAAAACAACTGTTGCTTGTAGGACCAGAAACTGCATGTGATTCAACTCCATTTAGGACTGGGAAACAAACACTAGCTTGCCTTACAAGAAACACACTCTGCTTTTGAGAAAAGAGCACTCTTCTACTCTACTGTGTTTCCTATAGGGCCAGAACAGTGAGATTGCTCAGAACAAAAGAACTGTGTTTCCTACACACAGGGGCCATATCTAGTTCAACTCTGCTTAGGAAACTGACGAGAACATTAGCTTTATATAGACGAATACACTGTGCTTGCTGGGAACAGACACGAGTGCTATTTGCACTGTGTATGGCAATGGGAGCACAATAGTGACTCTTCTTACCAGAAAACAACTTTTGCTCATAGGACCAGAAACTGCATCTGATTCAACTCCATTTAGGACTATGAAACAAACAGTAGCTCGCCTTACAAGAAACATACTCTGCTTTTGAGAAAAGAGCACTCTTGTACTCTACTGTGTTTCCTATAGGGCCAAAACAGTGAGCTTGCTCAGAACAAAAGAACTGTACTTCCTACACACAGGGGCCATATCTAGTTCAATTCCTCTTAGGAAACTGACAAGAATAGTAGCTTCTCTTCAGTCCAATACACTGTACTTGCTGGGAACAGACGCGAGTTCTATTTGTACTGTGTATGGCAATGGGAGCGCAATAGTGACTCTTCTTACCAGAAAACAACTCTTGCTTGTAGGACCAGAAACTGCATGTGATTCAATTCCATTTAGGACTGGGAAACAAACATTACCTCGCCTTACAAGAAACACACTCTGCTTTTGAGAAAAGAGCACTCTTCTACTCTACTGTGATTCCTATAGGGCCAGAACAGTGAGCTTGCTCACAACAAAAGAACTGTGCTTCCTACACACGGGCCATATCTAGTTCCACTCTGCTTAGGAATCTTACAAGAACAGTAGCTTCTCTTCAGTCCAATACACTGTACTTGCTGGGAACAGATGCAAGTGTTATTTGCACTGTGTATGGCAATGGGAGAACAATAGTTACTCTTCTTACCAGAAAACAACTCTTGCTCATAGGACTAGAAACTGCATGTGATTCAACTCCATTTAGGACTGGAAAACAAACACTAACTCGCCTTACAATAAACACACTCTGCTTTTGAAAAAAGAGCACTCTTCTAATCTACTGTGTTTCCTATAGGGCCAGAACAGTGAGCTTGCTCAGAACAAAAGAACTGTGCTTCCTTCACACATGGGCCATATCTAATTCAACTCTGCTTAGGAAACTTACAAGAGCAGTAGCTTCTCTTCAGTCCAATATACTGTATTTGCTGGGAACAATCGCGAGTGCTATTTGCACTGTGTATGGCAATGGGAGCACAATAGTGACTCTTCTTACCAGAAAACAACTCTTGCTTGTAGGACCAGAAACTGCATGTGATTCAACTCCATTTAGGACTGAAAAACAAACACTAGCTCACCTTACAAGAAACAATTTTGAGAAAAAAGCACTTTACAAGAAACACTTTTGAGAAAAGAGCACTATTCTACTCTACTGTGTTTCCTATAGGGCCAGAACAGTGAAAGAACTGTTTTGTCTACACACACGGCCGTATCTCGTTCAAATCTGCTGAAGAAACTGACAAGAAAAGTAGCTTCTCTTCATTCCTATAAGCTGTACTTGCTGTGAACAGACGTGAGTGCTCTTTGAACAGTGTTTCTCAATGGGAATACAATAGTGACTCTTCTTACCAGAAAACAACTCTTGCTCCTGGACCAGAAACTGCATGTGATTCAACTTCATTTAGAACTGGGAAACAAACACTAGCTCGACTTTCAAGAAACACACTCTGCTTTCAGAAAACAGCACTGTGTTTCCTATAGGGCCAGAACACTGAGCTTGCTCAGAACAAAAGAACTGTGCTTCCTACACACACGGGCCATATCTAGTTCAACTCCGCTTAGGAAACTGAAGAGATCAGTAGCTTCTCTTAAGTCCAATATACTGTACTTGCTGGGAACAGACGCGAGTGCTATTTGCACTGTGTATGACAATGGGAGCGCAATAGTTACTCTTCTTACCAGAAAACAACTCTTGCTCGTGGGACCAGAAACTGAATGTGATTCAACTCCATTTAGGACTGGGAAACAAACACTAGCTCGCCTTACAAGAAACACACTCTGCTTTTGAGAAAAGAGCACTCTTCTCCTCTACAGTGTTTCCTATTGGGCCAGAACAGTGAGCTTGCTCAGAACAAAAGAACTGTGCTTCCTACACACACGGGCCATATCTAGTTCAATTCCTTTTTGAAAAGTGATTAGAACAGTAGTTTCTCTTCAGTCCAATACACTGTAATTGCTGGGAACAGACGCAAGTGCTATTTGCACTGTGTATGGCAATGGGAGCTCAATAGTGACTCTTCTTACCAGAAAACAACTCTTGCTTGTAGGACCAGAAACTGCATGGGATTCAACTCCATTTAGGACTGGGAAACAAACACTAGCTCGCCTTACAAGAAACATGCTCTGCTTTTGAGGAAAGAGCACTCTTCTACTCTCCTGTTTTTCCTATAGGGCCAGAACAGTGAGCTTGCTCAGAACAAAAGAACTGTGCTTCCTACACACATGGGCCATATCTAGTTCAACTCCACTTAGGAATCTGACAAGAACAGTAGCTTCTCTTCAGTCCAATACACTGTACTTGCTGGGAATAGACGGAAGTGCTACTTGAATTGTGCAAGGCAATGGGAGCACAGTTGTGAATCTTCTTACCAGAAAACAACTCTTGCTCGTAGGACCAGAAACTGCATGTGATTCAACTCCATGTAGGACTGGGAAACAAACACTAGCTCGCCTTACAAGAAACACACTCGGCTTTTGAGAAAAGAGCACTCTTCTACTCTACTGTGTTTCCTATTGGGCCATAACAGTGAGCTTGCTCAAAACAAAAGAGCTGTGCTTCCTATACAAGGGCCATATCTAGTTCAACTCTTTTTTGTCAAATCACGAGAACAGTAGCTTCTCCTCAGTCAAATACACTGTACTTGCTGGGAACAGATGCAAGTAGTATTTGCACTGTGTATGGCAATGGGAGCGAATAGTGACTCTTCTTACCAGAAAACAACTCTTGCTCATAGGACCAGAAACTGCATGTGATTCAACTCCATTTAGGACTGGGAAACAAACACTAGCTCGCCTTACAAGAAACACACTTTGCTTTTGAGAAAAGAGCACTCTTCTACTCCACTGTGTTTCATATAGGGCCAGAACAGTGAGCTTGCTCACAACAAAAGAACTGTGCTTACTACACACACGGGCCATATCTAGTTCAACTCCACTTAGGAATCTGACGAGAACAGTAGCTTCTTTACAGTCCAATACATTGTACTTGCTGGGAACAGACGCGAGTGCTATTTGCACTGTGTATGGCAATGGGAGCACAATTGTGATTCTTCTTACCAGAAAACAACTCTTGCTTGTAGGACCAGAAACTGCATGTGTTTCAACTCCATTTAGGACTGGGAAACAAACACTAGCTTGCCTTACAAGAAACACACTCTGCTTTTGAGAAAAGAGCACTCTTCTACTCTACTGTGTTTCCTATAGGGCCAGAACAGTGAGCTTGCTCAGAACAAAAGAACTGTGCTTCCTTCACACAGGGGCCATATCTAGTTCAACTCTGCTTAGGAAACTGACAAGAACATTAGCTTTATACAGACGAATACACTGTGCTTGCTGGGAACAGACACGAGTTCTATTTGCACTGTGTATGGCAATGGGAGCACAATAGTTACTCTTCTTATCAGAAAACAACTTTTGCTCATAGGACCAGAAACTGCATCTGATTCAAATCCATTTAGGACTATGAAACAAACAGTAGCTCGCCTTACAAGAAACATACTCTGCTTTTGAGAAAAGAGCACTCTTGTACTCTACTGTGTTTCCTATAGGGCCAAAACAGTGAGCTTGCTCAGAACAAAAGAACTGTGCTTCCTTCACACAGGGGCCATCTTGTTCAATTCCGCTTAGGAAACTGACAAGAACAGTAGCTTCTCTTCAGTCCAATACACTGTACTTGCTGGGAACAGACGCGAGTTCTATTTGTACTGTGTATGGCAATGGGAGCGCAATAGTGACTCTTCTTACTAGAAAACAACTCTTGCTTGTAGGACCAGAAACTGCATGTGATTCAATTCCATTTAGGACAGGGAAACAAACACTACCTCGCCTTACAATAAACACACTCTGCTTCTGAGAAAAGAGCACTCTTCTACTCTACTGTGTTTCCTATAGGGCCAGAACAGTGAGCTTGCTCACAACAAAAGAACTGTGCTTCCTACACAGGAGCCATATCTAGTTCCACTCTGCTTAGGAATCTTACAAGAACAGTAGCTTCTCTTCAGTCCAATACACTGTACTTGCTGGGAACAGATGCAAGTGTTATTTGCACTGTGTATGGCAATGGAAGAACAATAGTTACTCTTCTTACCAGAAAACAACTCTTGCTCGTAGTACCAGAAACTACATGTAATTCAACTCCATTTAGGACAGGGAAACAAAGACTAGCTCGCCTTACAAGAAACACACTCTGCTTTTTAGAAAAGAGCACTCTTCTACTCTACTGTGTTTCCTATTGGGCCAGAACAGTGAGCTTGCTCAGAAAAAAACAACTGTGCTTCCTAAACACACGGGCCATATCTAGTTCAACTCCTTTTTGGAAAGTGACGATAACAGTAGTTTCTCTTCAGTCCAATACACTGTACTTGCTGAGAACAGACGCAAGTGCTATTTGCACCTTGTATGGCAATGGGAGCTCAATAGTGACTCTTCTTACCAGAAAACAACTCTTGCTCGTAGGACCAGAAACTGAATGTGATTCAACTATATTTAGGACTGGGAAACAAACACTAGCTCGCCTTACAAGAAACACACTCTGCTTTGGAGAAAAGAGCACTCTTCTCCTCTACAGTGTTTCCTATTGGGCCAGAACAGTGAGCTTGCTCAGAACAAAAGAACTGTGCTTCCTACACACACGGGCCATATCTAGTACAATTCCTTTTTGAAAAGTGATGAGAACAGTAGGTTCTCTTCTGTCCAATACACTGTACTTGCTGGGAACAGACGCAAGTGCTATTTGCACTGTGTATGGCAATGAGAGCCCAGTAGTGACTCTTCTTACCAGAAAACAACTCTTGCTCGTAGGACCAGAAACTGCATGTGATTCAACTCCATTTAGGACTGGGAAACAAACACTAGCTCGCCTTACAAGAGACACACTCTGCTTTTGAGAAAAGAGCACTCTTCTAGTCTACTGTGTTTCCCACAGGGCCAGAACAGTGAGCTTGCTCAGAACAAAAGAAGTGTGCTTCCTACACACACGGGCCATATCTAGTTCAACTCCACTTAGGAATCTGACAAGAACAGTAGCTTCTCTTCAGTCCAATACACTGTACTTGCTGGGAACAGACGAGAGTGTTATTTGCACTGTGTATGCAATGGGAGCACAATAGTGACTCTTCATACCAGAAAACAACTCTTGCTCGTAGGACCAGAAACTGCATGTGATTCAACTCCATTTAGGACTGGGAAACAAACACTAGCTTGCCTTACAAGAAACACACTCTGCTTTTGAGAAAAGAGCACTCTTCTACTCTACTGTGTTTCCTATAGGGCCAGAACAGTGAGATGGCTCAGAACAAAAGAACTGGGTTTCCTACACACAGGGGCCATATCTAGTTCAACTCTGCTTAGGAAACTGACAAGAACATTAGATTTATAAACACCAATACATTGTGCTTGCTGGGAACAGACAGGAGTGCTATTAACCCTGTGTATGGCAATGGGAGCGCAATAATGACGCTTCTTACCAGAAAACAACTCCTGTTCATAGGACAATAAACTGCATGTGCTTCAACTCCATTTAGGACTGGGAAACAAACACTAGCTCGCCTTACAGGAAACACACTCTGCTTTTGAGAAAAGAGCACTCTTCTACTCTACTGTGTTTCCTATAGGGCCAGAACAGTGAGCTTGCTCAGAACAAAAGAACTGTGCTTACTACACACACGGGCCATATCTAGTCCAACTCCACTTAGGAATCTGACAAGAACAGTAGCTTCTCTTCAGTCCAATATACTGTACTTGCTGGGAACAGACGCGAATGCTATTAGCACTGTGTATGGCAATGGGAGCGCAATAGTGACTCTTCTTACCAGAAAACAACTCTTGCTCGTAGGACAAGAAATTGCATGTGATTCAACTCCATTTAGGACTGGGAAACAAACACTAGCTCGCCTTACAAGAAACATACTCTGCTTTTGAGAAAAGAGCACTCTTCTACTCTACTGTGTTTCCTAAGGGCCAGAACAGTGAGCTTGCTCAGAACAAAAGAACTGTGCTTCCTACACACACGGGCCATATCTAGTTCAATTCTTTTTTGAAAAATGATGAGAACAGTAGCTTCTCTTCAGTCCAATACACTGTACTTGCTGGGAACAGATGCGAGTACTATTTGCACTGTGTATGCAATAGGGGCACAATAGTGACTCTTCTTACCAGAAAACAACTCTTGCTCGTAGGACCAGAAACTGCATGTGATTCAACTCCATTTAGGACTGGGAAACAAAGACTTGCTCGCCTTACAAGAAACACACACTGCTTTTGAGAAAAGAGCACTCTTCTACTCTACTGTGTTTTCTATATGGCCAGAACAGTGAGCTTGCTCAGAACAAAAGAACTGTGCTTCCTACACACATGGGCCATATCTAGTTCAACTTTGCTTAGGAATCTGACAAGACCAGTAGCTTCTCTTCAGTGCAATACACTGTACTTGCTGGGATCAGATGCGAGTGTTATTTGCACTGTGTATGGCAATGGGAGTGCAATATTGACTCTTCCTACCTGAAAACAACTCTTGCTCATAAAACCAGAAACTGCATGTGATTCAACTCCATTTAGGACTGGGAAACAAACACTAGCTCGCCTTACAGGAAACACACTCTGCTTTTGAGAAAAGAGCACTCTTCTACTCTACTGTTTTTCCCACAGAGCCAGAACAGTGAGCTTCCTCAGAAGAAAAGAACTGTGCTTCCTACACACATGGGCCATATCTAGTTCAACTTTGCTTAGGAATCTGACAAGAACAGTAGCTTCTCTTCAGTCTCATACACTGTACTTGCTGGGAACAGACGCGAGTGCTATTTGCACTGTACATGGCAATGGGAGCACAATTGTGAATCTTCTTGCCAGAAAACAACTCTTGCTCGTAGGACCAGAAACTGCATGTTATTCAACTCCATTTAGGACTGGGAAACAAACACTAGCTCGCCTTACAAGAAGCACACTCTGCTTTTGAGAAAAGAGCACTCTTCTACTTTACTGTGTTTCCTATATGGCCAGAACAGTGAGCTTGCTCAGAACAAAAGAACTGTGCTTCCTACACACATGGGCCATATCTAGTTCAACTCCGCTTAGGAAACTGAAGAGAACAGTAGCTTCTCTTCAGTCCAATACACTATACTTGCTGGGAACAGACGCGAGTGCTATTTGCACTGTGTATGGCAATGGGAGCACAATAGTGACTCTCCTTACCAGAAAACAAATCTTGCTCGTAGTACCAGAAACTGCATGTGATTCAACTCCATTTAAAACTGAAAAACAAAAACTAGCTCGCCTTACAAGAAACAATTTTGAGAAAAAAGCACTCTTACAAGAAACACTTTTGAGAAAAGAGCACTCTTCTACTCTACTGTGTTTCCTTTAGGGCCAGAACAGTGAGCTTGTTCAGAAGAAAAGAACTGTTTTGCCTACACACATGGCCATATCTCGTTCAAATCTGCTTAAGAAACTGACAAAAAAAGTATCTTCTCTTCATTCCTATATGCTGTACTTGCTGGGAACAGACGTGAGTGCTATTTGAACAGTGTTTGGCAATGGGAACACAATAGTGACTCTTCTTACCAGAAAACAAATCTTGCTCGTAGGACCAAAAACTTCATGTGATTCAAGTCCATTTAGGACTGGGAAACAAAGACTAGCTCGCCTTACAAAAACACACTCTGCTTTTGAGAAAAGAGCACTCTCCTACTCTACTGTGTTTCCTATAGGTCCAGAACAGTGAGATTGCTCAGAACAAAAGAACTGTGCTTCCTACACACACGGGCCATATCTATTTCAACTCCTTTTGAAAAGTGATGAGAACAGTAGCTTCTCTTCAGTCCCATACACTGTACTTGCTGGGAACAGACGCGAGTGGTATTTGTACTGTGTATGCAATGGGAGCCCAATAGTGACTCTTCTTACCAGAAAACAACTCTTGCTCGTAGGACCAGAAACTGCATGTGATTCAACTCCATTTAGGACTGGGAAACAAACACTAGCTCCCCTTACAAGAAACACACTCTGCTTTTGAGAAAAGAGCACTCATCTACTCTACTGTGTTTCCTATTGGGCCAGAACAGTGAGCTTGCTCAGAACAAAAGTACTGTGCTTCCTATACACATGGGCCATATCTAGTTCCACTCTGCTTAGGAAACTGACAAGAACAGTAGCTTCTCTTCAGTCCAATACACTGTCCTTGCTGGGAACAGGCGCGAGTGCTATTTGCACTGTGTATGGTAATGCGAATGCAATAGTGACTCCTATTATCATAAAACATCTCTTGCTCATAGGACCAGAAATTGCATGCGATTCAACTTCATTTAGGAGTGGGAAACAAATACTAGTTCGCCTTACAAGAAGCACACTCTGCTTTTGAGAAAAGAGCACTCTGTTTCCTATAGGGCCAGGAGAGTGAGCTTGCTCAGAACAAAAGAAATGTGCTTCCTCCACACACGGGCCATATCTACTTCAACTCTGCTTAGGAAACTTACAAGAACAGTAGCTTCTCTTCAGTCCAATACACTGTACTTGCTGGGAACAGACGAGAGTGCTATTTGCACTGTGTATGGCAATGGGAGCACAATAGTGACTCTTCTTACCAGAAAACAACTCTTGCTCGTAGGCCAGAAACTGCATGTGATTCAACTCCATTTAGGACTGGGAAAAAAAACACTAGCTCGCCTTACTAGAAAAAATTTTGTGAAAAGAGCACTCTTACAAGAAACACTTTTGAGAAAAGAGCACTCTTCTACTCTACTGTGTTTCCTATAGGGCCAAAACAGTGAGCTTGCTCAGAAGAAAAGAACTGTTTTGCCTACACACACGGCCATATCTTGTTCAACTCTGCTTAAGAAACTGAAAAGAAGAGTAGCTTCTCTTCATTCCTATATACTGTACTTGCTGGGAACAGATGTGAGTGCGATTTGAACAGTGTTTGGCAATGGGAACACAATAGTGACTCTTTACCAGAAAACAACTCTTGTTCTTGGAGCAGAAACTGCATGTGATTCAACTTCATTTAGAACTGGGAAACAAACACTAGCTTGCCTTACAAGAAACACACTCTGCTTTCAGAAAACAGCACTGTGTTTCCTATAGGGCCAGAACACTGAGCTTGCTCAGAACAAAAGAACTGTGTTTCCTACACACACGAGCCATATCTAGGTCAACTCTGCTTAGGAAACTGACAAGAATATTAGCTTTATATAGTCCAATACACTGTACTTGCTGGGAAGATACACGAGTACTATTTGCACTGTGTATGGCAATGGGAGCGCAATAGTGACTCTTACCAGAAAACAACTCCTGTTCATAGGACCGTAATCTGCATGTGATTCAACTCCATTTAGGACTGGGAACCAAATACTAGCTTGCCTTACAGGAAACAATTTTGAAAAAAGAGCACTCTTACAAGAAACACTTTTGAGAAAAGAGCACTCTTCTACTCTACTGTGTTTCCTATAGTGCCAGAACAGTGAGCTTGCTCAGAACAAAAGAACTGTGCTTCCTACACACACGGGCCATATATACTTCAACTCTGCTTAGGAAACTTACAAGAACAGTAGCTTCTCTTCAGTCCAATACACTGTACTTGCTGGGAACAGACGAGAGAGCTATTTGCACTGTGTATGGCAATGGGAGCACAATAGTGACTCTTCTTACCAGAAAACAACGCTTGCACATAGGACCAGAAACTGCATGTGATTCAACTCCATTTAGGACTGGGAAAAAAACACTAGCTCGCCTTACTAGAAAAAATTTTGAGAAAAGAGCACTCTTACAAGAAACACTTTTGAGAAAAGAGCACTCTTCTACTCTACTGTGTTTCCTATAGGGCAAGAACAGTGAGCTTGCTCAGAAGAAAAGAACTGTTTTGCCTACATACATGGCCATATCTCGTTCAACTCTGCTTAAGAAACTGACAAGAAAAGTAGCTTCTCTTCATTCCTATATACTGTACTTGCTGGGAACAGATGTGAGTGCTATTTGAACAGTGTTTGGCAATGGGAACACAATAGTGACTCTTCTTACAAGAAACAACTCTTGCTCTTGGACCAGAAACTGCATGTGATTCAACTTCATTTAGAACTGGGAAACAAACACTAGCTCGCCTTACAAGAAACACACTCTGCTTTCAGAAAA
The DNA here is from genome assembly GCF_949786415.1 of Peromyscus eremicus. Lineage (NCBI taxonomy): Eukaryota > Metazoa > Chordata > Mammalia > Rodentia > Cricetidae > Peromyscus > Peromyscus eremicus. The sequence continues at coordinate 393,297 of NC_081422.1, forward strand.
CAGCACTGTGTTTCCTAAAGGGCCAGAACACTGAGCTTGCTCAGAACAAAAGAACTGTGTTTCCTACACACACGGGCCATATCTAGTTCAACTCTGCTTAGGAAACTGACAAGAACATTAGCTTTATATAGTCCCATACACTGTACTTGCTGGGAACAGACACGAGTGCTATTTGCACTGTGTGTGGCAATGGGAATGCAATAGTGACTCTTCTTACCAGAAAACAACTCCTGTTCATAGGACAATAAACTGCATGTGATTAAACTCCATTTAGGACTGGGAAACAAACACTAGCTCGCCTTACAAGAAACACACTCTGCTTTTGAGAAAAGAGCACTCTTCTACTCTACTGTGTTTCCTTTAGGGCCAGAACACTGTCTTGCTCAGAACAAAAGAACTGTGCTTACTACACACACGGGCCATATCTCGTTCAACTCCGCTTAGGAAACTGAAGAGAACAGTAGCTTCTCTTCAGTCCAATATACTGTACTTGCTGGGAACAGACGCGAGTGCTATTTGCACTGTGTATTGCAATGGGAGCACAATAGTGACTCTCCTTACCAGAAAACAAATCTTGCTCGTAGTACCAGAAACTGCATGTGATTCAACTCCATTTAAAACTGAAAAACAAAAACTAGCTCGCCTTACAAGAAACAATTTTGAGAAAAAAGCACTCTTACAAGAAACACTTTTGAGAAAAGAGCACTCTTCTACTCTACTGTGTTTCCTTTAGGGCCAGAACAGTGAGCTTGTTCAGAAGAAAAGAACTGTTTTGCCTACACACACGGCCATATCTCGTTCAAATCTGCTTAAGAAACTGACAAAAAAAGTATCTTCTCTTCATTCCTATATGCTGTACTTGCTGGGAACAGACTTGAGTGCTATTTGAACAGTGTTTGGCAATGGGAACACAATAGTGACTCTTCTTACCAGAAACAACTCTTGCTCTTGGACCAGAAACTGCATGTGATTCAACTTCATTTAGAACTGGGAAACAAACACTAGCTCGCCTTACAAGAAACACACTCTGCTTTCAGAAAACAGCACTGTGTTTCCTAAAGGGCCAGAACACTGAGCTTGCTCAGAACAAAAGAACTGTGTTTCCTACACACACGGGCCATATCTAGTTCAACTCTGCTTAGGAAACTGACAAGAACAGTAGCTTCTCTTCAGTCCAATACACTGTACTTGCTGGGAACAGACGAGAGTGCTATTTGCACTGTGTATGGCAATGGGAGCACAATAGTGACTCTTCTTACCAGAAAACAAATCTTGCTCGTAGGCCAGAAACTGCATGTGATTCAACTCCATTTAGGACTGGGAAACAAAGACTAGCTCGCCTTACAAAAACACACTCTGCTTTTGAGAAAAGAGCACTCTCCTACTCTACTGTGTTTCCTATAGGGCCAGAACAGTGAGATTGCTCAGAACAAAAGAACTGTGCTTCCTACACACACGGGCCATATCTATTTCAACTCCTTTTGAAAAGTGATGAGAACAGTAGCTTCTCTTCAGTCCCATACACTGTACTTGCTGGGAACAGACGCGAGTGGTATTTGTACTGTGTATGCAATGGGAGCCCAATAATGACTCTTCTTACCAGAAAACAACTCTTGCTCGTAGGACCAGAAACTGCATGTGATTCAACTCCATTTAGGACTGGGAAACAAACACTAGCTCCCCTTACAAGAAACACACTCTGCTTTTGAGAAAAGAGCACTCATCTACTCTACTGTGTTTCCTATTGGGCCAGAACAGTGAGCTTGCTCAGAACAAAAGAACTGTGCTTCCTATACACATGGGCCATATCTAGTTCCACTCTGCTTAGGAAACTGACAAGAACAGTAGCTTCTCTTCAGTCCAATACACTGTCCTTGCTGGGAACAGGCGCGAGTGCTATTTGCACTGTGTATGGTAATGCGAATGCAATAGTGACTCCTATTATCATAAAACAACTCTTGCTCATAGGACCAGAAATTGCATGCGATTCAACTTCATTTAGGAGTGGGAAACAAATACTAGTTCGCCTTACAAGAAGCACACTCTGCTTTTGAGAAAAGAGCACTCTGTTTCCTATAGGGCCAGGAGAGTGAGCTTGCTCAGAACAAAAGAAATGTGCTTCCTCCACACACGGGCCATATCTACTTCAACTCTGCTTAGGAAACTTACAAGAACAGTAGCTTCTCTTCAGTCCAATACACTGTACTTGCTGGGAACAGACGAGAGTGCTATTTGCACTGTGTATGGCAATGGGAGCACAATAGTGACTCTTCTTACCAGAAAACAACTCTTGCTCGTAGGCCAGAAACTGCATGTGATTCAACTCCATTTAGGACTGGGAAAAAAACACTAGCTCGCCTTACTAGAAAAAATTTTGTGAAAAGAGCACTCTTACAAGAAACACTTTTGAGAAAAGAGCACTCTTCTACTCTACTGTGTTTCCTATAGGGCCAAAACAGTGAGCTTGCTCAGAAGAAAAGAACTGTTTTGCCTACACACACGGCCATATCTTGTTCAACTCTGCTTAAGAAACTGAAAAGAAGAGTAGCTTCTCTTCATTCCTATATACTGTACTTGCTGGGAACAGACGTGAGTGCGATTTGAACAGTGTTTGGCAATGGGAACACAATAGTGACTCTTCTTACCAGCAAACAACTCTTGTTCTTGGAGCAGAAACTGCATGTGATTCAACTTCATTTAGAACTGGGAAACAAACACTAGCTCGCCTTACAAGAAACACACTCTGCTTTCAGAAAACAGCACTGTGTTTCCTATAGGGCCAGAACACTGAGCTTGCTCAGAACAAAAGAACTGTGTTTCCTACACACACGGGCCATATCTAGTTCAACTCTGCTTAGGAAACTGACAAGAACATTAGCTTTATATAGTCCAATACACTGTACTTGCTGGGAACAGACACGAGTGCTATTTGCACTGTGTATGGCAATGGGAGCGCAATAGTGACTCTTACCAGAAAACAACTCCTGTTCATAGGACCATAATCTGCATGTGATTCAACTCCATTTAGGACTGGGAACCAAATACTAGCTTGCCTTACAGGAAACAATTTTGAAAAAAGAGCACTCTTACAAAAAACACTTTTGAGAAAAGAGCACTCTTCTACTCTACTGTGTTTCCTATAGTGCCAGAACAGTGAGCTTGCTCAGACCAAAGAACTGTGCTTCCTACACACACGGGCCATATCTAGTTCAACTCTGGCTAGGAAACTGACAAGAACAGTATCTTCTCTTCAGTCCAATACACTGTACTTGCTGGGAACAGACGCGAGTGCTATTTGCACTGTGTATGGCAATGGGAGTGCAATAGTGACTCTTCTTACCAGAAAACAACTCTTGCTCCTAGGACGAGATACTGCATGTTATTCAATTCCATTTAGGACTGGGAAACAAACACTACCTCGCCTTACAAGAAACACACTCTGCTTTTGAGAAAACAGCACTCTTCTTCTCTACTGTGTTTCCTAAAGGGCTAGAACAGTGAGCTTGCTCAGAACAAAAGAATTGTGCTTCCTACACACACGGACCATATCTACTTCATTTCTGCCTAGGAAACTGACAAGAACAGTAGCTTCTCTTCAGTCCAATACACTGTACTTGCTGGTAACAGACACGAGTGCTATTTGCACTGTGTATGGCAATGCGAGCGCAATAATGACTCTTCTTACCAGAAAAAAACTCTTGCTCTTAGGACCAGAAACTGCATGTGATTCAACTCCATTTATTACGGGGAAACAAACACTAGCTCGCCTTACAATAAACACACTCTGCTTTTGAGAAAAGAGCACTCTTCTACTTAACTCTGTTTCTTATAGGTCCAGTAGAGTGAACTTGCTCACAACAAAAAAACAATGTTTCCTATGCACTCGGGCCATATAGTTCAACTCTGCTTAGGAAACTTACAAGAACAGTAACTTCTCTTCAGTCCAATATACTGTACTTGCTGGGAACAGACGTGAGGGCTACACGCACTGTGAATGTAAATTGGAGCACAATAGTAACTTTCCTTACTAGAAAACAACTCTTGGTCATAGGACCAGAAACTGCATGTGATCCAACTTCGTTTATGAATGGAAAACAAACACTAGCTCACCTATGAACAAATAATTTTTGACAAAGAAGCCAAAAGTGCACAATGGATAAAAGAAAGCATCTTCAACAAATGGTGCTGGCAAAACTGGATATCAACATGTAGAAGGCTGCAAATAGATCCATATCTATCACCGTGCACAAAACTTAAGTCCAAGTGGATGAAGTACCTCAACAGAAATCCAGCTACTCTGAACCTGCTAGAAGAGGAAGTAGGAAGTAGTCTTGAACGCATTGGCATAGGAGACCACTTCCTAAATAGAACAGCAGTTGCACAGACACTGAGAGAAACAATCAATCAATGGGACCTCTTGAAACTGAGAAGCTTTTGTAGGGCAAAGGATACGGTAAACAAGGCAAAGCGACAGCCTACAGAATGGGAAAATATCTTCACCAACCCCACATCTGACAGAGGACTGATATCCAGAATATATAAGGAACTCAAGAAATTAGACATCAAAATGCCCAACAGTACAATTAAGAAATGAGCTGTAGAGCTAAACAGAGAATTCTCAACAGAGGAAACTCAAATGGCGGAAAGACATTTATGGAATTGCTCAACATCCCTAATCATCAGGGAAATGAAAATCAGAACAACTCTGAGATACCACCTTACGCCTGTCAGAATGGCTAAGATCAAAAACACTGAAGACACCTTATGCTGGAGAGGATGTGGAACTAGGGGAACTCTCCTCCACTGTTGGTGGGAATGCAAGCTTGTACAACCACTTTGGAAATCAATATGGTGCTTTCTTAGAAAATTGGGAATCCATCTCTACCAAGATCCAGCTATACCACTCTTGGGCATATACCCAAGGAATGCTCAACGACACCACAAGAGAACTTGTTCAGCTATGTTCATATCAGCATTGTTTGTAATAGCCAGAACATGGAAACAACCTAGATGCCCTTCAACTGAAGAATGGATAAACAAAATGTGGTACATATACACAATGGAATACTACTCAGCAGAGAAAAACAATGACATCATGAGGTTTGCAGACAAATGGATGGATCTAGAAAAAATCATCCTGAGTGAGGTATCCCAGACTCAGAAAGACAAACATGGTATGTACTCACTCATAGCAGGATACTAGATGTGGAACAAGGATGACTGGACCGCTACCCACATCACCAGGGAGGCTACCTGGAAAACAGGACCCCAAGAAAGACACAGGGATCGCCCAATGACAGAGAAATGGAATGAGATCTACATGAACAGCCTGGACATGAATGGGGTTAGTGAAGGGCGAGGGTCGAGGGAAAGAGAGCTTGGGTGAGCGGGAAATCCCAGCTGGATCAACAACAGAGAGGGAGAACAAAGAATAGGAGACCATGGGAAATGAAGGGCACAAGAGAATAGGAAGAAGCAAAGTGCTAGAGAGGCCCACAGAAATCCACAAAGATACCCCCACAACAGACTGCTGGCAATGGTCGAGAGACAGTCCAAACTGACCTACTCTGGTGATGGGATGGCCAAACACCCTAATTGTCATGCTAGAAACCTCATCCAACTACTGAGGGATCTGGATGCAGAGATCCATGACTAGGCCCCGGGTGGATCTCTGGGAGTCCAATTAGTGAGAATGAGGAGGGTTTATATGAGCAAGAATTGTTGAGACCAAGGTTGGATAAAGCACAGAGACAAAGAGCCAAACGAACGGAAACACATGAAATATGAACCAATGGCTGAGGGGTCACCAACTGGATCAGGCCCTCTGAGTGGGTGAGACAGCTGATTGGCCTGATCTGTTTGGGAGGCATCCAGGCAGTGGCACCGGGTCCTGTGCTCATTGCATGAGTCGGCTGTTTGAAACCTGGGGCCTATGCAGGGTCTCTTGACTCGGCCTGGGAGGAGGGGACTGGACCTACCTGGACTGAGTCCACCAGGTTGATCTCAGTCCGTGGGGAAGGCTTTGCCCTGGAGGAGATTGGAATAGGGGGCGGGCTGGGGGGAAGGTGAGGGGGAAGGGAGGGGGGAGAACAAGGGAATCTGTGGCTGATGTGTAGAACTGAATTGTATTGCAAAATAAAAATTTAAAAAATAAAATAAAAAAAAACCTGCATGACTCAACTCCGTTTATGAATGGGAAACTAACACAAGCTCCCTTACAAGAAACACACTCTGCTTTTGAGAAAAGAGCACTCTTCTACTCTACTCTGTTTCCTAGAGGTCCAGAACAGTGAGCTTGCTCAAAACAAAAGAACTGTGCTTCCTCCACACGGGTCATATCTAGTTCAACTCTGCTTAGAAAACTCAGAAGAACAGTAGATTCTCTTCAGTCAAATACACTGTACTTGCTGGGAACATACCCGAGTATTATTTGCACTGTGTATGGCAAAGGGAGCTCAATAGTGACTTTTCTTACCAGAAATCAAGTCTTGCTCGTAAAAGCAGAAACTGAATGTGATTCAACTCCGTTTATGAATGATAAACAAACACGAGCTCACCTTCCAAGAAACACACTCTTCTTTTGAGAAAAGGGCACTCATCTCTTCTATTGTGTTCCCTATAGAACCAGAAGAGTGAGATTGCTCAGAACAAAAGAACTGTGCTTCCTCGCCTTACAAGAAACACACTCTGCTTTTGATTGAAGAGCACTCTTCTATTCTACTGGGTTTCTTATAGGGCCAAAACAGTGAGATTGCTCAGAACAAAAGAACTGTGCTTCCTACACACGAGCCATATCTAGTTCAACTCTGCCTAGGAAACTGACAAGAACAGTAGCTTCTCTTCAGTCCAATACACTTTACTTCCTGGAAACAGACGCGAGTGCTATTTGCACTGTTTAGGGCAATAGGAGCACAATAGTGACTTTCCTTACCAGAAAACAACTCTTGCTTTTAGGACCACAAACTGCATGTGATTCAACTCCATTTATGAATGGTAAACAAACACGAGCTCACCTTATAAGAATCACACTCTTCTTTTGAGAAAAGGGCACTCATCTCCTCTACTGTGTTCCCTATAGAGCCAGAAGAGTGAGATTGCTCAGAACAAAAGATCTGTTTCCTATACACACGGGCCATATCTAGTTCAACTCTGCTTAGGAAACTGACAAGAACAGTAGCTTCTCTTCAGTCAAATACACTGTAGTTGCTGGGAATAGACGCGAGTGCTATTTGCACTGTTCATGGCAATGGGAGCAAAATAGTGACTTTCCTTACCAGAAAACAACTCTGACTCATAGGACCAGTAACTGCATGTGATTGAACTCCGTTTATGAATGAGAATCAAAAACTAGCTTGCCTTACAGGAAACACACTCTGCTTTTGATTAAAGAGCACTCTACTACTCTACTGTTTTTCCTATAGGGCCAGAAGAGTGAGCTTGCCTCAAACAAAAGAAGTGTGCTTCCAACACACGGGCCATATCTGCTTCAACTCTGCTTAGGAAACTGACAAGAACACTAGCTTCTCTTTTGTCCAATACACTGTACTTGCTGGGAACAGACGCTAGTGCTATTTGCACTGTGTTTGGCAATGGGAGCGCATTAGTGACTTTCCTTACCAGAAAATAACTCTTGCTTTTAGGACCACAAACTGCATGTGATTCAAATCTGATTATGAATGGAAATGAAACACTAGCTTGCCTTACAGGAAACACACTCTGCTTTTGATTAAAGAGCACTCTTCCATTCTACTGGGTTTCCTGTAGGGCCAGAACAGTGAGCTTGCTCAGAACAAACGAACTGTGCTTCCAACACACACGGGCCATATCTCCTTCAACTCTGCTTAGGAAACTGACAAGAACAGTAGCTTCTCTTCAGTCAAATACACTGTACTTGCTGGGAACATACGGGAGTATTATTTGCACTGTATATGGCAATGGAGCGCAATAGTGACTTTCCTTACCAGAAAACAACTCTTGCTCATAGGACCAGAAACTGAATGTGGTTCAACTCTGTTTAAAATGGTAAACAAACACTAGCTCGCCTTACAAAAAACACAGTCTGCTTTTGAGAAAAGGGCACTCTTCTATTCTACTGTGTTTCCTATAGGACCAGAACAGTGACATTACTCAGAACAAAAAAAACTGTGCTTCCTACACACACGGGTCATACCTAGTTAAACTCTGCTTAGGAAACTGACAAGAAGAGTAGGTTCTCCTCCGTCCAATACACTGTACTTGCTGGGAACAGACGCGAGTGCTATTTGCATTGTGTATGGCAATGGGAGCGCCTTAGTGACTTTCCTAACCAGAAAACATCTCTTGCTAGTCGGACCGAAACCTGCATGATTCAACTCCGTTTATGAATGGGAAACTAACACTAGCTCGCCTTACAAGAAACACACTCTGCTTTTGAGAAAAGAGCACTCTTCTACTCTACTCTGTTTCCTAGAGGTCCAGAACAGAGAGCTTGCTCAGAACAAAAGAACTGTGTTTATTACACACGGGTCATATCTAGTTCAACTCTGCTTAGGAAACTCTCAAGAACAGCAGATTCTCTTCAGTCAAATACACTGTACTTGCTGGGAACATACACGAGTATTATTTGCACTGTGTAAAGCAATGGGAGTGCAATAGTGACTTTCCTCACCAGAAAACAACTCTTGCTTGTAGGACCAGAAACTGAATGTGATTCAACTTTGTTTATGAATGGTAAACAAACACTAGCTCGCCTTACAAGAAAAACACTCTGCTTTTGAGAAAAGAGCACTCTTCTATTCTACTGTGTTTACTATAGTGGCAGAACAGTGAGCTTGCTCAGAACAAAAGAACTGTGTTTCCTGCACACGGTCCATATCTAATTCAACTCTGCCTAGGAAACTGACAAGAACAGTAGGTTCTCCTCCGACCAATACACTGTAATTTCTGGGAACAGACGCGAGTGCTATTTGCATTGCGTATGGCAACGGGAGCGCATTAGAACTTTCCTTACCAGAAAACAACTCTTGCTCATAGGACCAGAAACTGTATGTGATTCAACTCCTTATCCCATAGGGCCAGAACAGTGAGCTTGCTCAGAACAAAAGAACTGTGCTTCCTACACACATGGGACATATCTAGTTCAACTCTGCTCAGGAAACTGACAGGAACAGTAGCTTCTCTTCAGTCCAATACACTGTACTTGATGGGAACAGAAGCGAGTGCTATTTGCACTGGGTATGGCAGTGGAAACGCAATAGTGACTTTCCTTCCCAGAAAACAACTCTTGCTCGTACGACCAAAAACTGCATGTGATTCAACTCCGTTCATGAATGGGAAACAAACACTAGCTCGCCTTACAGGAAACACACTCTGCTTTTGAGAAAAGAGCACTCTACTACTCTACTGTGTTTCCTATAGGGCCAGGAAAGTGAGCTTGCTCAGAACAAAAGAACTCTGCTTCCTACAGACCGGCCATATCTAGTTAAACTCTGCTTAGGAACTGACAAGAACAGTAGCGAGGGCTATTTGTGCTGTGTATTGCAATGGGAGCGCAATAGTTACTTTCCTTACCAGAAAACAAGTCTTGCTCGTAGAACCAGAAACTACATGTGCTTCAACTCTTCTTATAAATGGGAAACAAATACTAGCTCGCCTTACAAGAAACAATCTAGTTTTGAGAAAGATCACACTTCTACTCTACTGTGTTTATTACAGCACCAAAAGAGTGAGCTTGCTCAGAACAAAAGAACAGTGCTTCCTACAGACACCAACCATACGTAGTTCAAAACCTAGCTCGCCTTATAAGAAACACACTCTGCTTTTGAGAAAAGAGCACTCTTCTATTCTATTTTGTTCCTATAGGACAAGAACAGAGAGATTGCTCAGAACAAAAGAACTGTGCTTCCTACACACACGGGCCGTATCTAGTTCAACTCTGCAATAGGAGCGCAATTGTGACTTTCCTTACCAGGAAACAACTCTTGTACGTAGGATTAGAAACCGCATGTGACTGTTGTGCTCCCATTGCCATAAACAATGCAAATAGCACTTGCGTCTGTTCCCAGCAAGTACAGTGTATTTGAAAGAAGAGAAGCTATGTTCTTGTCAGGTTCCTAACCAGAGTTGAACTAGATATGGCCCATGTGTGTAGAGAGCACAGTTCTTTTGTTCTGAGTGAGGTATCCCAGACTC